>NC_091494.1:7890130-8046103 GCF_947461875.1 Haliaeetus albicilla | reverse complement strand
TGATCCACAGCCTACAATTACAGGCACTTATGTCAAAGTCCAGGACATGGAGTGGCATTTATCAACTCCCTGGTGCTTGTGCACAGGCAGGTTTTCACTGAAGGGCTGCTGCCAGCGCTGTGCCACATGAGAACAGCATACAAAACAGCACACAGGTTCTGTACCAAGGGGCTCACTGCACTGCCTGATACAAATGAAGTCCCAAAAGCAATTAAAGTTAAGGAAAGCGAAAGTTTTGGTGGTATAAGGGCATGGCATCAGATTAGACAATTGTCTTGCCTCACAGTAACTTAATTTCACACAGGAAATAATTACTGAACGTATGTCACAGCTGTGCCACAAATCTTTCTTTTTTTATGAAGTGAATAGCAGACATCAGCACAGGAGAAGGGACACCAGAGAAGAGAGCTGATGGTCAGAAAGAGCACAACGGAGGAAACAGGCAGCACAGGAAGTTGAATGGGCCGAATAGCCTAAGAGCATACAAAGAGGAGGGCAAGGAGGCACAGTCAGGAAGTACTTAAATTAAATATGTGCTATTGCACAAAGGGCTTGGTATGTCAGTAATGGGAACATGTGAAGGTGGGAGCATCAGCACATAACATACCCATTAGGCTTCTCACAAGGGGTACAGCAGCAGCCAAAGCTGATTTGGCCAGCAAACTGGCACAAAGGTCAAGAGTGTTTTAATTTGTCCTGCCACACAATATCCCACAAGACTCCAGTGGGAGCCAGGACCCTGACAGAAACCTCAAAGTTTATAAGCACAGATCTGCATCACAACAACCCTAAAAAGAAACAAAACTTCAAGTCCCAAATTTGTAAGGCAAGATTCCAAGTCATGAATCCAACTTCTCATTTGCTATTTAAAGTATTAATCTAGCCTTGTATTGTTTTTTCGACAAACATGACCATGGTATGTCTTATAGAGAGAGTCATTGTATGCTGATCATTAAAATGAAAAAATCCCCCTCAGCCATCCCCTAAACTCCTATTTCTGCTTTAAATGTACCCAACTTACATATTAGCATCTACAGCAAGTCCATGAGACTTCACATGCACAAATTTGCATAACTGGCTCCAGAATCCATATATCCAGTTACATGCTGTTTGCATAAACGTCACAAGAGTGCTATATGTAGATGATTATAATTACCAATATACCAATGCAGTTATTTTCCTGTGCATACTGACTCTTCCAATTATTTATAGACTAATTTGTGGCATATAATCTTACTTCATTTTCACTTATGAGAATATTTTAAAATGTCTTAGGCTGCCTTGGGGCAATTAAGATACATTTGCTTAAAGAGAACCACAAGAAGAGTTTTTAGTTGCAACTTACAGCAGCATTCAAAAAGTCACTGTAAGAGACTACTGTGCATCCACAGGTGCAACACAAGATGAGGTAGTTACTTTGCAAGCATGCCATCAGCTTCTATTGATTTTTATGCCAATTTTTGAATTACGCTGAAAACCTTCAGTGTACATCAATTTATCATCCTACCAGTGGCATGCTTTTAAACAGGCTAGTTTAATAAACCCCTTTGGCACGTCTACTCTTTTTAAAGGCAGCTCAGATATTTTATTTTATTTGCAAGAGTGAAAGGACAATGAAATTAGAAAGAAATCTTTGCAATGAAAATCACTTCATACAAGAGATTCTTTCCAATTACAAGCTATTAACCTAATAAAGTATTTTCTGGCTTGACACTAGTTCATATATATTACACTGTATATCAAACAATTACCCAGTATGTACTACTTCGATGCAGCTGACTATGTTCCATTCAAGAAGCACACATTACTAAACTATATCCCAACTACAGCTTCTTTTTCACTTTAAGAACCTTTGATCAGCCAAGCTATGTAATTACTCTTAAGCGTGGTTAGGGTGTCTGCTGGAGTGCAGGGCCATACAGCAATTTTTTTTCTCTCTAGGGAAAAGCACATCAATTGCTTTCAGCTAAATGCACTCACATATGAATATTTTAGTACAATTTAATGTTCCTGCACCAACCCCAGAGGAGCAGAGCATCAATTTGTGAACATAGTTTTCTTGGAGTTAAAAGCTACACTGGATAATGCAGGATGAAAGGGGTTGTCAATCCTTAGCTTTTTAGCAAGTCAGAGAAAGGTAGTCTGTAAATTCAGTCCCAGCTGCCTACAAACAGCTCTCTAAAGTTTCCCACTATAAAGCTACTTTTCAACAATAGTGAATTATCAGAGGAGATATTCCAAAAACAATTTCCCCAGCACGGTCAGTTTTCCCAACGCTGTTCCCATCTGCTAGCTACCTGCCTCAACGATCTATACAACGAAAAGTGCACCTGCTGGTCTGTTAATAAAACCCACAAATGTAATGTACAAATAACGCATTCCTACAAAGCAGCTAGCTGAAGGTAGGGGAAATTCAGTAACGTACCATGTGTTTGAATAGAGAAACTTTAGTATCTCAATATTCTCCTTCTTGTATTTGTAACAAATTAAGAAGCAATGAGGACCTTATCATTGATAAGCAAGGAGTAGAACATTTTTTTAAGTGAGTACAATCAAGATGACAGGAGTAACACTTCTCACCAAGCTAAGGGAATTAATTAGTTCATTCTGTTGTTAGTAATTTTAGGTAAGAGCCAAAGAACAAAAAGGAACAGTAATATTGGGATAAAATATACCTTGTTTCACTTTCGCTACACTTCCCCACAAGGGAATGAAGGGAAACAAAAACTTAACAGATAGATTACCCTGAGCAAGCAAATGATCCCTAAGAAAGCGATGGGAAGTAACATTGAAGAAGAGTTAGTATCCACTTACTATGCAATGAAACCATGAGTCACTCGTGCATTTTAGAGAAAACAAAACCCAGGCTAGGGGAAGTATTTGATTCCTTTGCCACTGAATACAAAGTAGTACGAAATACAGGAATAATGTAAATAATGTGATACTGTCTTTCTCCCTTCCTGCTACTCCCAAAGCAAGCAGATGACTACTAAGTGCTAAAAAGCCACTCACCGCAGTGAAAGGGACTGCCTAGTAAAATACTGGGGCATATACAAGCTCAGAAAGTGTCCCATCCTCTTGTAAATGAGGTGGAGCAACAGGAATTCCACTGCTCTGTAGAGGACCATTCTGCACCTTCATGTATCTGTCTGCCAGGAAATGCTGCCTTGCCATCCAGCTTTCCTTTTCCTGCTTCTAGTTTCATCCCACTCCTACATTTTCCATGTCATAAAACACCTTAAGTTGTTCCTGTTCTTCCACAGCTTTGGTGCCTTTCAACTGAACCAATATCTTACTCTTCAGCATGTCAATTGAAGCTGCACCTCTTTAACGTGCCTCTTTTTCCCTCATTATTACTGTCAATTCCTGACAGTTGTACATCTCTCTCCCTTTTGAAGTTCCTGCAATCCATTATATCCAGAGAGACCCTCTGGTATGAAACTAAAGCTTAAGCACTGAAGCTAAGCTGGTCAGCAAGTTTACTCCTGGTGATCATACCAGAACTACACTGAATTCCCATCTCCCTTCCCCAGCTGAGGTTTCTCAGCACATACAATGTCCAAATGCATCTGCCTTCTGTGCATTCATATCACGTTTCTAGCACAATCACCTAATCTCACGTCAATTATTACTACATCATGTACTTCCTAACTTCTGTGTTCCTGAGTTTTCCATCTCAGTTTCTTGTCACCTGTTAGTATTTTTGTGCCCAACATTGAAAGTAACAAGACAGCAGCAACTGAACACCTGGAAAAAAAGGAGTTCTGCCTGGCTGCACTTCCCCTGCTGAATGGACCCTCTCTACTATACCCTTCTCAAGAAGAAAACCTTGTAATAAAGTCTGAGATAGTGAAGGTGAGGCTTTTAACTCTGGTCTACCGATGGCTAACCCCCAGATGGACACCTTGAGACCTACAGTTGTAAAATACTGGTCTGGCCACGTCTTCCCTATTGCCAGCTAGGAAAACCTGTTAAGAAAGCTAATGCGGTTATAGAACTGGACCCTGAAAAAACACAGACTTCAATAGAGGAAAAATAAAATAAACTTAAAAAGAGTGAAGTGAACACAAACTCTGAAGAGACTAAACTAGAAGGATGCCTTTCAGGCAGCAGCAGTTCCTTCACTAGGTCAGAGGATAAAATAAAACAGCCCAAAATGACACACACTTTCTGGAAAAAAAAAAACCAAAAAAACCGAAAAAAAACCCCACCCCCCCCCCCAAAAAACCCCCCAAAACCCCCCAAAAACCCCCCAAAACAAAACAACTCACAGTGCCACTGAGGTTTTGTTTGTTTTCTGAGGGGAAGAAGTTGAGAGCGAGATAATCCCAGTAACAACCCCACCTTCCTTAAAAAGCTAAAGGGAGAATATAATTAGGACACAAGGGAAAACTTGGAAGACCATGAGAATAATTTGGGTGTCCAAACATAGGTGCCTAGTAGCATTGTAGACAGTGTAAGATTTCCCACCTGAATCATAGATGCTGCTCCAGAAGGAAGTCTCCAGGTCCCACACAGTAACTACCAGCCCTGTGAATGTACTTCTTATACCCCAGATGGCTAAAATGACATTAGACACCTATCTGTAGGCATTCAATCATCCCCTATATGCCCCTTCCTCACAAATCTGTACTGCAAAGTTCACAGTTCAGAAACTAACAAGCTACTTAAGACTTAGAGTAGTTGCTTTTCTTTTCTCACAAGTCAGATTTTTTTTGTTTAAATATTAGACAAATTATGCAAATTCATGAGAAAGATTAACATACTTCTTTGTATGTTAGAAATGTTGCTAATTATACCTAGGGTAAGGAAAGCTAATAAATGAAGCATTCATGTTCTATGTACAAAAGTTTTAAATAACTGAAAAACATTATTTACCTTCTTTTGTCTCATCCCCCCTTTTGCTCTTCTTTTTTTTTTTTTTTTTTTGGTAAACAAAATAGAAAGAACTGGGAAGATTTTTACCGTGAAAACTAATGCACCTGACTATTTGAAACTTCTTATCTAAAAATAGCTGTTACTCTGGGGTGGTGGTGGGAGGCTTGATCAGTGCAGGGAATTTTGTATTTTCTAACTGGATATACTTAACTAATGCTTAACAGTAGGCACTCATGGGAAGAATATTTTTATCCAAAACCAACTAATCTGAACATTCTTATACGGGCTTTTTTCTTAAACAGAAACTATATACAGTGCCTAATCTGAGAACTGAATTTCATTTTTCTGCAGAACACCTGCATATAAGAAATAGGGGAAAACTGGCTTCTAATTTAAAAAAATACACTCCTAAAATGGTTGTCACTGATTAAAGACACTGAAGATACTAAATTACTTTTTTAATTAGGAAGGTAACATTTTATATTTTAATATATCCACTTATGCCTGAAAATTTCCTTCCTTCCATCTCATCAAGTAATATAAATCAGCCTTCTCTTTTATAAGACACAATGTCCAAACAGGAGCTGCAATCACCTGAAATCAACAGGTAAAAAAAGCTACTAACAGAAACAAAAATAATACACCAAACATTTTAACAACTGGAATAAAATTAGACAAAAGAAAAATTACCAGAGATCCAGTCAAAAAACAACAAAATGCATAAATTCCAACATGAACAAAAGCTCAAAGTTTAGAGATCCAAGGCTATTTTGGAAGTGTAGATGTACTGTTTAGAACTAATTCTCAAACAGAAAGAAGGTGAAATTTGTACTCCTTAATTAAGTGCATTCTTTCATGACTTAAACAAAATGAACTACAATTGTTTCTTGACTGGCAGTTTGTTCATGTATTAATACACCAGCATTTCAGGAAAGCTGCTGTGGCTGTGAGGTTCTCATGCCCTCTGATGCACTGTCTGGGCTGCACTCTTAAAAATCGAAGCCAGTCACGGAATTACTGAAGGACCAATGACCAAAATTACCCTTCCTTCACCAAATCCACAATCAAAGGCACAAGGGAAGAAAGAAGCAGATCTTTTAGATTATCACCTTCTTACCCAATGATAAGCACAGAAACACTCCCCAGCAGTCATACACAAAAAGCAGCAGCAGAAGCACCTCCTCTCTTCCTGAGCTTGTAACTAACTCATCTCCCTCTCTAGTCCCCAAAATGACCTAATTCCAGAGTCCTTTAAAAACAATGCATTCCAATCCTCCGCTGAGACTGGGCAAGCAACTATGAATAGAAGAGTAAGAGTATATGCTAAGATACTTTCCCATCAGAAACTAACAGATGCACAGGAGAGAGCAAGTATGTCTCCAACTCCAACAGTTTCTTGTATCCACGATTCTTCCCCTGCTTAAAACCCACATGCCCAGGAAGGCAGGCACCACATCAACTGGAGTTCAAAACTAAACACAAAACTCAGGTCTCAGCTAATGTAACTAACCAATGTACAAAGCTGCTTTGCAATTTTCCAGATAAAATGTCATGAGCTCTCCCTGAACTAGTGATATCAAGCATACCTCATAGGAAGAGAAAGCAGTCATCTTCTAGAGGATTGTTAAAATAGCCAGTATAACCTTGATCTGATCAAGAAAGTTCAGTTCTACTCCTTAAGTGAACTTTATCTTCCATTGCACAGAATAATTTTCCAGCTAAAGTACCAAGAAGACGGCAAAGTAGAATTAGGAATGTCAAGTTAAGAATTTGCAGCTTTAAACTGCCTCAGATTCAGGATACCTATCCAGCACATTGAAAAATTAATTCCTCTAGTCAGCAATTCTGAGGGCTTAGTATCAGTTCAACTTGCACTTTCACTAGAATCAATATAAAATATTTTCTATACTTCTAAGCCACTGTATGCTGTCCTTGCATGTATTTTAAGGTCCAGAAGAAATATTTGAACAATTTGAAAGAAGGGGCATATTTTCAGTACTCTGCATAACTCACTACTTAATAAGTATTTGTTAAGAAGGGAGATGAGAGAGAAATCCACCAACCTGCTGACAAAAAGATGTAACACCATGCAATTGTGCCAGTTAGGATTGTTTATTGACACCATAGTTGAACATTCATTAGTCAGTCCTGACTGACTAATGGCTATTTTAAACAATCCTCTAGAAGATGACAATGGTGACATTGATGTGATCATATGATGTGGCTGTATGTTCTTATGACTTTCATATGTTGCTATGAGCCATCTGTGGCAAGTTATAGCACTATAACTTCGTCAAAAACTACCCTTTTTTGTTTCAACATAATTGTTTATATGCCCTTGACTCTGGAAAGAATGTTCATTGTTGAGCCTCAAGACACACAAACCAGAGCTGAGCTGTCTTCAAATTAGCATTCTCCACATCATCAATGGATATCTGGGTAGTGAAGAACTAAGAATGGTCAGTCTCATCTCACACCCTTTTGATGTACGCAGTTAAATGACATTCAGCTTACTCCCTGGTTTTCAAAGGTTTGGGTACACAACAACCAGCTAAAGATTGCCTCCTTATGACAACAAACTCTGCCTTCTTTGGAACCTGCAATTTCCACGTATGTTGCAGCTGTACTTTCTGAATTAGTGTTGATTAGCTTGCTGCAATACGGTGGACCTTATACCTACTGCATAAATCAAAAGAAAGTGCATTATATTTAAATACAAATGTTCCCTTAGCAAACAGGAAGTATTATGCTGGGGGCTATAGCTGTCCTGCACTACGGCCAAAAAAATAACAATTGCAAACTATGCACAAAAGAAAGACATCACCAGAAAGAAGTTAGGTTGCATTTATAATCTGTAAAGCCTCACAATTTCCTTGCATAGCAGAGGTTACTATCACTGCTATCAAGATTTTGGAAGGACACAATATGCAACCAGATGGACCTTAAGTCTTACCAATAGGTCTGTTTCTCAGAAGCTGTTTTTTGTATCAGTTGGTTATCATACAGATTTACAGGTTAAACATTAGTGTGCCTAGAAATAGCTCCACTTAGCCCTACAGGGCTATCATCAGGCAGCCTCTGATGAGGCCTTAAAAAAAAAAAAAAAAAGCAGCAAATATCCCTATCCACGTTTCAAGACAGAAGAACTCAGAAGCACAAAGTACCTTGTTCAAGAAAACCCACCAGGTAGAACTGACAACAGACTCCAGGAATCACAAGCCCCCTGTCTTTGATACCTTCAAGTACTGCTCTATCCTGCTCTATACTGCAAAAATAATGGCCATGGTTTGAGGTTCATGAATTTGTAACTCTTAATGGTACAAAGGCAAAACATTTCAGATCCTATCAAAGCTTTGGACATGTACAGCTTTTTAGTATTATTTAAATTATTGTGATTTGGTAAATGCAAGAGTTGAAATATGACAAGTTTCTCTACTAAGTTCTAGGTCACTCTCCCCTCTGGTCTCATCAAACCCTTAACAAGTATAAAGTTGCTCTTTGGTGCTTTCTGTTGCCATACACACTCAAAGAACTGCTTACTGAAAGGCTAAATGTTTACTTGATTATATAGCTCAAAGTGTACATCTGCCAGATTGCCATACCTGGCCACGTTCTTAGTCACAATTCCCTACTCATGTTGACAATCATCATGTGCTAGCGCACATTCTAGCCCACGCTGAGACAAGCTACATTTGTACCTTCTTATTTACGAATGCTCCAGTGCGCTTTATCTGTCTACCACTTTCCCCAAATTTCCCGAGGTCATAAGGAACAACAAAGGTAGTCTCAGACTTCTACATGACAGGAAGACACCCTCCCCCCCCCCAATCCAAAACGACACAGGGATAGAAATCAGTCCCCTGTGATACCAGGATGCATAGCAGAAAAGATATGCAGCAGGTTATTTCCCAACATTAAGCCACTCATTAGAGTATGCCCTTCCTGGTATTTCACTCTACAGCAGCCAACCTGTAGATTATTTATCACTTAAGTTTCTTGCACTTTCATCTCTTACAAAAATTTTGCTTAGAACATAATGCAATAATCCAGTTATGGTTACCAAAACTTTAAAAAAAAAATTATTACCTGTTAAAAAAAAAAGCCAAAAACCAAAAAACACACTTCCCAGAGATCAAGCCACATATCAATATAATTTCGAGTTTATGTTGGCAATGACATCTTTTAGCATATCAATGATGGCTGTTAGAAAACTAAAAAAGGTTCAGCACAGGCAACCATGAAAAAATCCAGCATGCAAAACCTCTGACAAAACTATGTGCAGAACACTTCCAATTGACCCAAAGTCGAGATTTACATCACAGCTTGCTGCTGTAGTTTTGCAAACACATGGTCAAGTGACAATATCACAATGGGCACACTAAGCTTTTCCTGTTAGGCTCAGTATTAAGACTTAGCTCATTTCTAAGCACTTGCTTTGAAGGAAAATGCATGCTAGAAAACATCACAGCTCTTTTATGAAAGATATTTCCATACTTACTGGTGCTACTATTTTGCCCGTCTGTCCAACTTGCATGTCATTAGGAACAAAGCCAGCATCAACAGCTGCACGGGAAGCTCCAACTAGTTGAAAGAAAATATTTCCAGTGTTTTCTTTTAAAATATTAGTGAGCCAAATTTCTATCACCATAAAAGCACATGTATTTCACTGAAGAGTCCCACACTCTAAGGGCACATATTTAGAAACTTCCCTCTTAAAAGCTGTTATAGTAATCCCTCTCTATACCACTGGCTGAAACTTCCAAATACTAAGTGCTAATGCACTTCATAAGCAACAGGAAATCCTTACTCCCAGTACCAAAGGGCCATATATTTGAAACCAAGGATTTTGGTCTGGCATATTTCCATTATTTTCTCTTGTTGCTTTGTCAAAAGAGGATTTTCCCATAAATGCCTTCCCATAATGATCCTCCCAAGTTTAAACAGAACACATGTGCCATCTTATATCGCTGTGGAGCTAAAAACTCAGGCATACGGAAGAAAAATATCAAAGTAAACTTGACAATGCCACATGGACATTTAGTTAGCGAAGCCACCAATTTAAAAACAAAGCCGTTCATGTAGAACTATAAATTTATTATTACATGTGAAATCTAAAACTAATGTAGTTAAAATATTAATGCAAACAGTTCGTCCTCCTCTCCCAACCTTTTCTTAAAATATTTTACTGAAACGCTGTACACAGTCAGTTTTCTCCTTTTAATACAAAGCATAGCAAAAAGACAGAGCCACTCAAACTACAAGAAGTGTGAAAGGGATTCTGTAAAGGAGTAGTATATAAGGATGAATGAAGAAAATATCAGCACGTCAAAGTGAGCTAAGACCATTTCTTAATTTATACAACTTCACTTTTTGTTTGTGAGCTTGTGATCTGGATATTTGAGGAGGACAGAGAATATTACAGTTTAGTATTTTGCTTCAGACACAGGCATTCAAATACACAGTTGACCACAAGGACAAGACAAAACTGTATCTACGACTAAACTAACAGGATTTTAAGAATTTATTTGAGAGAGAGATGAAAATTAAAAACAATGTTCATCTTAAGTCTTTTATGTAACCTTTTAAAAATATAATAACCAGGGTTAAAAAAAAAGGAAGAAAATAAGTTTACCTGCAGCATGCAATTGATCCGCAAGATCATATAACAACTTAAAATTCTCACCGCTCTTCAAGCCTCTCCCTTAAAAGAACAAAAAAAGATAAAGAAAGAACATAATATGCTTTAAGATTTTTTTTTTTATTGCCTACATAAACTTTCTGTATGAGTATTTGAGTTTGCAAAGGCACAAATATGTGCTTGCATAGGGTATTTTTGGATATATTACTAAATAGTATTTAATATTTGGAGATTTAGCTTTTGTCTTGGTGATTAATATTATTATTTCATATGTATAAACCAACACCACTCTGTCTAGTTTACTTCCTGCACACAGCATCATCAAGATCATTCTCCTAAATCAGGGAAACAGGATTTTTTTACTAATTTGTGCTCCCTCTGCTGGCTTCAGGTACAAAACTCTGTAGTGGGATAACTACAGAATAATTTTTTAGCTGTAGGCATACAGGAAGAGTCACAGTCCATCACTTTATACCTGAAGAGCAGAATACAAACATAATGATTTTTAGAACCATTAAAGCCATTACATAATAATGTTTGGACTGCCTGTAACGATTAGCAATAATTTTAAACATGACAGATTTGGACCTAAAAGCACATCATATCGCTATAATTTTAAAGGGGCTCACCAAATACAACAATGTTCTTAAAAAGCCTACTAGCATATGTTAAAACATGTTTTGCCTCTTCACGAAAAATACATGTTGGGTGCATTCCCACTGGCCTGCTATGCTGTATTTCAGAACTACATCATAATTTTTTTTTTTTTTTTTAGTGTATCACATTATAGTGTTCTGCTACAGGTATTATTTAATCAGGATGTACCATTACTTAATTGCACATAACACAGTTTTAATATTATTGACTTACCACCCGATACAACCACTTTTGCACTAGTAAGCTCTGGTCGATCGCTTTTTGTCAACTTCTGCTCAATCCATTCAGAGATACCAACAGGCGGCGGAGGGGTTACTGCATTCATCAGATGAAGAAAAACATTCACAAGAAAAAGGATAAAGCGTGTATTTTCAACTGTTTAAATTTGAGCTTAAACTTAATGCAAAAGTTAGTTCTATAACCAATTCTACCACGAGCTTTTAACTACTATCAGTAATTGCTCTGTGGCTGAGTTACAAGCCTCTTTCATTAGTTGTGTTTAAGTAACCTATAGTACAAGCTGCACTAAAATGAAGGTCTATTGTATAAAGTAATACTATGCTGTGTTGATATCAATGTAAGTGTGGCTCTTAAGACAGGCAAACAAGCCAATTAAGTAGCGCAATGACAGTGCAATATGCTAATCTTAAGTATCAAGTAGCATTTGTTTCCTAACATCCCCAGACATTAGGAAATACAGGATGGTTCAGGGGCAGGTACTAAGCCACCCAGAAAAGTATGAGAACTGGGACACACACGCAGCACGTTACTAATGATTGCCTCTGCTGGATTTACAGCACAGTCATGAAAAGGCCCACAGCAAAAAACCACAGAGGCGATGAAACGCTGGAACATGTTGCCCAGAGTGGTTGTGAAGTCTCCATCTGTGAAGATACTCAACGCCTGATTGGACACAAACCTGGGCAACCCGCTCCAGTGGGCTGGACTACATCATCTCAAGAGGTCCCTTCCAACCTCAACTATTTTGTGATTCTGTGACTGGATTTCTCTATTATCAAAGCTACACTGGCTTCATTAAAATAATAGTTTAACTGATTTAGTTAAAACTGATCTAAAACTACAAGTGGGTGTTCTCAAATCAATCTAAACTGCTACTAATTTAGCTAGACACTGTAATGACCTATCTCAATTAAAATACAACTGATGAAACCAAAACTGTGGATAGCCAGCCACTTTTATTTTTGCTCAATCTTGCTTTGAAAACCCATCTGGCTATTTGAACAGCTGTAACTTTAAATACGGAAATGTTTCAAGACTGTGGTGGCAGAGGTTTAAGCAGTAAGTGAAATAGGCACAGATTTCAGCACAGGTAATCTCCATTTCTGGTCAAAGAAAAAGTAGCAAGTGAGCATATAATCCATATCTTCCCTTCCCATCACTAAAAAATGCAAGTTCCCACGTTACAAGCATAAAGCTCAGATTATGAAAACCAGTTTGCTTTGACAAACACTTCTGCAAAACATCACCGTGCAGTGAGCAAAACTAACTCTACTACATGAAATACCGGAACAAACACTCACACTTTTCTAAACTGGCACTACCACCACTTGTTGGTGCAGCCTCAAAAGAAGTTCCTCGTACAGTAAATACTTTAATCGCTTCATCACATTGCACAGTGCAAAGAATATTTCCTAAAAAAAATGGTCACATTACATTTTAAAGAAGATAATATCAGACATACTATGCTTTTTAAAAAAACAAATAAAATTAATATCAGAAACACATTAGCAGTTCTACCAGAATAGGCAACATTCAGAAAGTTACTTCCCAAAAACTGCAGTTTTAGATGATGACTAAAGCTTGAAACCTAGGCACTTAAGAAATGTAGATTACAAATATTTTAATTTACTTTTTAGCTCCAGGTTTCTGAAGTATGATAACAAATCCTCTATTTTTAAAGGATACAGAGCATTCAAATAATTTCTTATGAATAAGCTCTTAAATTTCAGAAGGAGGAAAAAAACCCCCAACTTTGAAAGTTTCATTCTTAAAGAGTGTCTATAATTCAAAGTAGATCTTTTATCCGGTTGCATGAATTCATCAGAAGACAACGAGGCCTGCCCCAAGTATCTGTGGGATTGTATTTCTCTCAGTAATATATTATATAAGGTATTTACTCGACACTGGAGGCTGCAGGGAACACTAAAAGAGAAGAATGCTGTAATACCAGCTATTCATAAACAAAGTCATCTTGAAACTGTGAATTACTGGGAAGCAACTTAAAAGTGCAACACAAAACCACGTTCTGGTAATCTAACTTGAAATGTAATACCATGTTGGTACACATGGTACAATCTTGTACAGTAAAATTAAGAAACACAAACTAATGAGCTCATATCTAAATTAAAATGCAGTGTCAGACAAGCATTAGAGAAACAAGACTGAAAAAAGAATTGCAAATTAAGATAATTAAATATTTATTTATAATTAGTTCAATGTCTTCATAATTAGGAAAAATAACCCTGTGGTATCTTAAATCAGAACTAATGCTAGTCATATTAAATAAAGCTGGACAATTAACTTAATGTCTTACGTTTTACTAAATCTGATCAGAAGAACATTAACAAAGAAATGCAGTATGTATAAAGGAGATTACCAAATTCTATTTGTTAAAGTGATAGACCTGGTTTCTAACTGCTAGTACCAAAGTTGTTGGGATTACTTGCTTTCTCATACATGGAGCATCACGTCCATCCCCAGGTTTCATTTTTATGAACCACAGCAATTCAGATTGTAAAGTGAAAATGCCTATCATATTCCAAGGTTCTAACAACAGGATTACATAAAAAAGTTATCAGTATTGGGTTCTTTATTGCACAAATACCACATACCTTTTGTGATTACCCACCTGCATAGATAGTTCTCACAAAAGTGTCTGGTGACTGAATTTCAATAATGTCAGAAACAGGGGCAACATCAAGTTTGCCAGCCACTCTGGGAATAAGATTCTAGCAGTTAAAGATGAAAAGTTAGCACAGTAAATGCTAAGTAAAATGCACACGGTCAGTAAAAGAATGCCTGCTGTCCTGATTTTAACTTCATATAATGCTGTGCGTAGGTAAAAAGGCACATACAACTGTAAGGTTTTTGTAGGGCTACTCATGTAGCTTTAGCAGCCAAATAAAATCCCATTACTGTAATAACATTAGACATTTTATGAGACTTACCCTAAGTAAACCCTGAATTCAGTATCTGTGAGAGACTGAAAGAGTTAATGTCTCAAACATTGCGGCGGGGTAAGTTCTGCTTAAAGACAAACCCTGCAGAGCAAGGAACCCAGGTGAAAAGCCCATCAGCTCAGACATCAGCAACAGGAGGGGGAGGGCATGCTGGAGGGTGCGCAGGTCCCTATTCTGATAAACTGTTGGGATACAAAGATCAAACAATGGCCGCATCTGCAGGAAAGAAGTTACTCCACAAACAACCCCCAAGCCCAAAGGCTCACAAACTGCTTACTAGCCTGACACATTGGGTGCCCGCCCGAGAGAGGGGCAAGGATGATAAAAGGACACAAACTGAAGGCCCAGGTGCACAAGCCCACCGGGACTGGACCCCTCGGCTAACTGGACCAACGCTGGACGCAGGACCAGTGAAATCTTTCTCTCTTCCTTTTTCTCTCTCGGTCTTCTTCTCTCTTTCCTTTTCCACAATCCCTACACCTCATCCGTTTCAAGATATAAACCGTTGACCAAGTCTGAGACTAAGAGTGGATCCAGCCACCCCTAGACCCTTCTCTGAGAAGGAGTCTGGAAAGCAAGGAGGTCTGCTCTGAACGTCCTGACTCAACGGGAGGGATCTCCCTGCCCCCTGAATTGATGTATATGGTTAGCCTGGGTTACACCGTTTACAGAAGCAGTCTTATGCCAGTTCCTGTTGTGAGAAACCCCGCCACCTACTACCACGCCTCGCCAGTTCAGTTTGCTTCTGTCATGAATAAAGTCTTTAACTGATCGTTTGGCATCATTTCACCTTAATTTAGCCCGAGGGAATTTCGAATTAAACATGACTCCCTGGTATGTCCAGTCTAGGTCGTGACAATATATTAAATTAGGAGGCTTATTTGCTTCAACAGTTTAAAACTCAATATAGATGCAATTTACTCAGGAAATTGACAATTATGGATTGCTGAGCTCTTAGCACTTCAAGGAAAACAAAAGCACTTTTGGAAGCTAGATACCAGAGACAATAGGAACACCTCTCGCACCTTCTCCTCAAAAACAAAAAAATTATTATTTTAAAAATTAATATTAAAATATATATTCTCCTGCTCTGAAATTGACTCTAGAAAATAACTTAGCACCCTTAGGAATGGGAAGGAGGCTAAAAAGAGCAACATAAATCATGAAGAAATTAATGATAGCAAGAGCTTTGCTTGTTTTTTGTCCCCCTCCTAAGCTGGTAGAACACAAAGGGCCCAGTTCGTAAATCTTTACTCACATTAAGCGCTCAAAAATGGAAGTGTAAGCTTTAAAGCAAAAGCTATTAACCTTTACTAAGACACTGCAGATAAAAAAAAAAAAAAGAGAAAAATAAAATAAATAAACCCTAAGACTTAAGGTATGTAAAGATTTCTCCTAGCAAAATTACAAGTATACAGATTGATATTGATTGGAAGTAAAAGTAGTCAGATGGAAGGCTGATGTCATTATTCATCCCACATCAGCAAGATTTCTGAAGTATCCTTTTTCTCTCATTTAGCTGCACCACAATGTTGACCAGATTGTTAGTACTGAGGCTCTCCGCATACTTAAACACACACTCCTTAAAAAACAAGTTTTGAAAAATTGTATTTTCATTAAAAAACATCTTGGCTAGAACTTGGGTCTGTGTTATTTATATATATTCAGACATTTCAATTTACAGTACTTACATCATAGATGCCATTTCCCCCCTCCAAAAAAATTTGCTTCCAACAGGTCTGCACACTTTCAACATGCAAATCATACATTTTTCATCTCAATTTACTGTACTTTTCCTTACAATTTTTGTAATACTTTCAGATCACTTAATCTATTTTGTGTTATTGTACATTTTGCCTTGTGTACGTAGAACTAGCTGGTTACCACTAAATATTTCTTCTACACTGTTCCTTTGTCCAAGTCAGCCCATAATAAAACTCAGACATGAATCGGTGTTTCTAACTAATGACCTCTTAAGCAAACTACTGTAACATTTTTTTGAAAACTCAAAACTGTCCATGGCTGACCTCTCTCAGGCATCTGATTCATGTTTTTACATACAACAGTGTCTCTGTCTCTTTTCTACAAGAAATTTTGATGCACTTCGATCTACTTACCTTCCCAAAGGCAGATGCTCCAGCGCAAATGTGGGTGTAATTGAATTTTTTATGAGTTTCCAAAATCAAGGGAGTCAACTCCTCTGAGGATAAAAAAATATTGCCCCAAATTTACAACTATCTTATTTTCAATCACAAATATAAATACCATTTCTTTTGTCAATAGGTAAGAACAACTCTCACCTGCTAGAAATCCCTTGTATACATCATGCTGAGCCACTAGAACTTTTGCAACACCCTGCACTTTGCTGAGTTCTTGTGCTACCTATGATTACAAATAAATTATTATTAGTTTGTATGGTAACAGGCACCACAAACAAATAACAAGAGAGAGTCTCTGCTGCAAACAGCTTACAACCTATACATTAGTTACAACTGGAACACAAAAGTATGTGAATTTCAAAATCGGAACAAACCTGATGGAACAAAATGCAGATCTTCTGACTCACAGCCTAGTGCCTTATAGGATAATGAGAACTGATTTTGTGAATAAAAAACTACAAATCAAACCAAACATAAGAAAGCTTGCCTCCTGCATGCAGGATTACGCAACGATCTTATGATGTATTACAACAGCGGGTAACAATCATGCTTGAGGATTACTGCTCAGTATTCTGATACAATCACCAAGAAACCCACCCTACTTCTTCTAAAGGAGCAGTCCTTTGTCTGCAGCTGACTTTTGCCTACTGGTGTGATGTGTATTTTAAATTCTGTATTTATGCATTTTTTCCTTTAAATTTGCAGAAGTAAAGTTTAAATGATAAAAGGGTTGTTGCAGATCAGAGAGAAGAGGACTGACAGCAGTGTCTGGAGACCACATGCATCGTCCCAGAACAAGCATAGTTTTACTGAGTTTGCCAAGTATCGGTTAACCCTCAAAAATTAACAAGAGGAAATAAAAAAAAAAAGCTCTTTTGTCCTATCAATACAGATTCTTACAAAGAAACTTAAAAACTCCAAACCTTCATTTTTTATAAAGTACTTTTTCCCAGCATGACATAAATTGCCAAATAGACACCATATACTCAGTATTAAAAAAAACAGACAAACAAACCATTTCCAATCATTTTTCTACTATGCAAGTGCCAAAGAATAATGAAACTCACAGACAGACAGACGAGGCAAATTCTCCCCCCTCCCTTTTCTTGATCCGGATAAATACTTGCTTCCAGGTCTCCACCCTGAACACCTGGGGCTCAGTTTAGAATAGCCACAGAGGTTTCTCCACCTATTTGTGAATTAGCTGAAGTATGCCTCATGCATGAGATACTACGTATTGCTTTCAGAATAACAATTCATAAACAATAGCCTAGTATGAAAAATATTAGGCATAATTATTTCTACTTTTACTGTTCACACAAGAGTACATCATGGTGGAATAGAAGTGTCACTAATATACTAACTATATTGTCTCTAGATTTTGCACATAAAACTTAGACTAACAATACAACAGCTAACATACAAGAAACTTTTTTTAGACGTGAGCTATACGATAAAGTCAAGAAGCACCAATTTCAGAATTTTAGGTTGCAAGCACACTGTCACTATGCTACTAGTAGTTGACTAGTAAAAGCAAGATGCTCAGAAGCCCTATTTGTTACCATACTGTTTCATTTCTGCTGGTTTCCATTTGGACAAGTGCAAGCTTCTTTGCAAGTTTTTAGCACTGCAATATTTGTCTTTCAAACTTTACAGGGAAATATTGTTTTAAAAGTTAATTGTCCTTTAGTCCTATAAAAAATTGCTTGCTTAAGCTTATAACAACCGATACTGATATTCTCCCTTGTGAAATGAGATTTATACCCATATCTTCACTTCAGAAGAGAAGCAGTTCAAGTCCAGGACATTTCCGGCAGATTAGCAATTCCTGACACAGTTCCTCTTTGCTACAGATTATTTTTCAGGCTAACCGAGACACTACCAAGTACTGTTTCACTGCATTCATTAGTTCATTCATATGAAAATAGCATTTCCTACCTTGTCACAGCTGGTACCAGCTACTAAACAAGAAACTTCACCTCCAAGACGTTTTGCTGCAGTGATAGTATTTAGTGTAATGGGTGTAAAAGTCTCATTGTTGTGTTCTGCTATGACTAATGTACTCTGAAACCTCCGGAGCAGCAATGCCTTTAAAGAGAGACAGAGAGACAGAGAGAGGAGTTTGATACTTAGCATTTCAGTAAAAAACTGTTCCTAAGAGCATCCAATGCTTTACAGAAACTTATCAATTATACAAACTGTAAAATACCGCTGTCAAACAATAGGCTAAATCTAGGTAATTTTTATTAAGTAGGCAGAACACATAAGGTGTTAAAAAAAAAGGTATAAACTTGCTTGACTAGTTTAAACTAAAACCTCCACAGGAAAATACAGGAACAATATTAAGAAAAACATTTTAATACCTTACATTCAAGCTCCGTTGGTCAACTTAAAGTACCTTAAAGAGTGAAGATTAGACCAGCAAGACTAAGACACAAGGAAATCAAGGCTAGCAAATAAATATTTAGTTCTTGGTTTTTTGGGGTTGTTGGTTTGGGTTTTTTTTTTACTATAGGTTTTAGCCAAAATCTAGCTACAGAACACACTTTTTTAATTAGTTATGTATAAAGGCAAAATTGTATGCAGTGGCAGGATCACAATTAAGCAGCCTGAAAACACACTAACAGAACTATTGATAAGCATCAGGTTCATTTTTTTCTATTTTCCTTTAAAACATTTGACACTTGACCACTTAAGTCTACCACCACAATTTAATGGTTCTTAAATAATAATTTTGACCAATTCACCATCCACACACAGACTTTAACTTCTAAAGCAAAAATGAAAGAAAAGACAGAGGAAAAAAAAGGCAAAGCATTGCCATGAAACCAAACCAAAATATTCTAAGCTCTGAGACTGTCCTCTCTCATTTTCAGGTGAACCCGGAAAAAGCATTATTCGTCAAAGACTAATACCAGGGTAGGGAAAGAGTCTGGCATGGGAACAGGAATATTATCCTTCCAAGTTTTTCTCTATCCCACATAAAGCCTAAATCAAGACTTGAGTTATGATCAATGTAATATGGAACACATGGAAAACAAAATCTATTAATTAATATGACCAAGGCACAAATACTAACACAACACTAAAAACTGCGCAGCCAAATACTACTTTTTTAAACATATATTCTGACCCCACCTCCTCTCATGACAAATCCGCACTTACCCACTACTTAAACTAGAAAAAAAAGCTTCAGAAATTCTGAGAGGCTAAAATTTGGATATGGACTTCAACCACACAGAGCCCACCAACATGCTAAACTTCACACAGAGAAAGCAAATCCCGAGGACTTCCCTGAAGCTAATCACAGTGTAAAAATATATATACAAAGATAAGGTTTTGCAGAATCAGGATCATAATTTGTCATTTTGATTAAAACAATAAGGATTCTTGTAGGGGTGCTCTGCATTTAATCTTTTATGCTTAAGGCTACTTGTTCTGATTAAAGATTTTAAGATCGTTTGAAGCCAATTGCCAGTAACAAAATATTTATTGCCAATATAGATCAGACACCATATTTTTGATTATGTTTCATACATCATTTGCAATAAAAGTTATGAGATTTTAGTCAGTGTTTGAAGAATAAATCCATGCTTTTGTGGCAAAAAGCCCACTTTTCCAATGATTTATAGTCGTGTCACAGGGTAAAGTGGACCGTGCTCGTGAAAGATTCTTAAGTTTTCAAATTTCCAAAGGGAGCCACATGCATTTTAAGCACACATTTAATTCTGACTATATTATGATCTTTTCCCTAAATAAGTACTGCACCACCACAGAAGCTCTATATCATTCTGTCAAACAATTCTAGAATAAACTGAGAAATTTTTTAGCCAAAAAGAATAAGAGCAATGGATGTTGCTTGAGCAGACTGGATATTACAGCATTAACTAGGTGTTATTTCTAAACTGATAATCCCACATTTTCTATTTGTGGGAACTGCACACCGGAAGGTCACTTTATGCCTACATGCATGACATTTCTGAACACAAAGACAAGACCAGATTTAAAATAAAAGTCATGTTCTACATCTTGGGTAAAAATCCTGGATGACAAGTAAGATTCCTATGTGAATCTGAATTTTAACATACTAACACAACTAAAATATTTTTTTTAATAAACAAAACAAAAACAAACTGACTTTTGTTTGTTATAATAAAGATTCTGCAGTAAAACCAGAGGGTAATTCATCCCGTTACATATGATCCTGAAAAATGAGAATCTGCAATGAGTCAATGAAGAGGACAGGTAGTTATTTTGATGAAGTAACTTGTCCAGCTGCACATGTGCGAGAACAGCCCATTATTTCACTGACATAATTTCTCCATCTGTACTTGGGCAGGAAGTCTAGTTTCAAGCCTAGATAAAATAGGAAGGTTGAGTATAAACCTAACCAGCTGACAGCAAGGATAAAAAAGCACAAGAAATAAGACACACATAACAACCAAACTATTGAAAACAATGCTTTGAGAGGGAGCAGCACTCAGTGCTTGTGCCATAGAAGGTTCCTGGTGAAAACCAAGCTCTTGAAAAATCAGGCTATCCAAAGAAATCAGTCACAGTTAAACATCCTACAAACTTGGACAATCGAGTGGCTTCTCAAGCATACCAGAAGATTATGAACACATCTGCCAGCAACCAGTAGAACTGGAAATTTATTTCACCTAGGTTTAGATATAAATTGAAGCTAGGCACCTATGCTCCCTCTACAGCAAAAACATCTACATTTCCTCTCTGGTGGAAACTCCAGACAGTGATTCAGTTTATACTAAAATAAACATTTATGAAGGAAAACTGTCTGGATTTTCCAACACACACACACACACTCCTGCCTCCCCAGCATTTATGGTAGAGCAAACCTAGCCTCTGACTTCCAGATGTCTAAAAGTTGGTAGATTAACCTAGACATGCAGTATACATCAACTAACCCACTTGCAAAGTGCCAAAGCATTTGCTGAATCTATCATGTTTCCCCAAAGCATCTTTTGTTCCCCACCTGAGAAACCCAGCAATGTTTTCCAAGCAGAATGTGAAAAATTTGAGCATAGTATCTGAATTTCTAGACTACTCACTGCTACTGTCCCAGCCAAGGGTTAGAAATCTGGACACGCCCAGTACAGGTGCACAGATAAACCCACACGAGGCCAACACCCCATACATCCAAAGTACTCATTCATACGCACAGGTGATCTGTTCTTCACAGCAACACCAATGCAAACTGAACGGACGTTGGTCTTTCAGCACATAGACAGGTCACATGAACAGCACACAAGCAGGCCCAGCATTTCTTAAATACAGATTTGCTGCTTATATGATACAAAACATAGGTATTAACACAGCTGGAAAATCCCAGACAAAAGTGTTGTAAATCTTTGCTTGCTGCTTGGCAAAACTGGTGAACACACTGGTATCAATGGCCTCTACAGTCAATAGCTAACTGCCTGCAGCCTGTTCCAAAGACACTCGTTGTAATGCAGCAATTATGAAATCGGGTCTGAAAGACATGTGGCAGACAGGAACAAAAGGTGGGGTGGCCAAAAAGTCTTTCCAGGAAACATAAGAAATGCTCCAGCAGGTGTATTGTACATGGGCCCATGCTCCAAATATGCATAAGTATGAAACAGGCTGTTAGAAACTTCACCCAGGAAACTGAATTTTGCCTCCCAACCTCTTCAGAGGAACCACTGCAACTTTCAGGAGCTAAACCGAAACAGCAATTCACAAGGAAAAAAGTACCTAACAACTGGACCCACAAAGGTATCTCTACAGCTGATTTTCTTAGCTGTAAAAGCAAAATGGCCAGAAATTAAAATTTTAAAACTCCTTAGTAGGAAGGATGTCTCTCATAGAGATCCATTATCACTGGGCAAAATTCCCAAGACCTGACTTCACGAACTAGGAATTGAGGTATTACTAAAGATAATGGCTACTTTCCTATACAACAAAACAATGCCTAATTCTATTAATGACAGTCTTGTAGCTGCAAAACTTCAAAAGAAACAAAAAACATTTGGGAAGCTCAAGGAGAGGAGGAAGCTCTAGCAAAAAAGCTTATACTTCTCCTAGAACCTCTGTACAGATCTGGCTACAGAAGAGGTCTAAGAGACAGATTTTTAACTCCAGGAAACGCTAACCAGAAAAGCAACACTAAAGGCACTGAAAAGGAGCTATAACTCCAGCAAAGAACAGCAAAAGAAATAAAGAAAACACTTCTAAAAAGTATTTATTTAGGAATCACAATAAAGACTTAAAATTACAAAGGAACTGAAGCAGCAACAGAAAGCTGTAATACAACATAAACTTTTCCAGATATATCCCATGCAAACCACTAATAAAAAAATCAAAGCAACAAAGCTGTTCTGAAATACCGACAACACTACTGAAAGTAAACTCAAGATAAATGAATACATTTTTAAAGTTATTAGACTGAGCTTATCAATGACAACTGAAGGATAGATACAGAGCATTCCCTAAGACTACAAATGTAGCCCAGTACTTCCAGAGTAAGGTGTGTTTCAGGCTATTAAACCCATTTATCTGAATTCTCTCAGGCTAAAAAAAAAACCAACCAAACAAAAAAAAACCAAACCAAAAAGAAACCCAGACATGCATTGTGAGATATATATGACTGAAATAAAATCCACTATTTTCAGAAACATCAGGAAATTGAAAGCTCTGAAATCAACAGGAACTCAAAGACTCAATAACTGTGAATACTGGATCCCCCCAAAACACTGTAAAGATAAAATAAGAGTAGCTGCTCAATATCACTAAAAATTATGCAAGTGACGTTTCACTTTATTCAAAACCTATTATATAGTAAAATACTACACTACAAAGTGAGAAAGAAAACCTGACAGTTAAGACCACTTTCACCTGAAGATCTCCAACAGCTTCATAAGCACATGCCTATTACTTTGTTTAAGCCAACTCTAAAGCATCTCTTGCATTCACTCCCCCCAATACTGCAGAAACAAATGCAACTTTTACTCTATCTGGACCTTTAAAACAACAGCAGAACCCTAAAATATTATACAAAGCAAAACAGTTTTCTTAAGAAACAGAGAGCCACAATGTCCTTCACTCTTTCACGTTGTTGCTGGGGTTTTTTTGAGGGAGTGTGGAGCTAGAAGTGAGGGAGACCAAGAGATTCATCTGTGACTTGAAACAGTCAAGACTAACACTGCTTCCCCTTCATGAATATCCTTAGGATAAATTCTAACTTCAACACAGGTTGAATAACAACTGGATACAAAATTAAAGGCATGGTATTATACCCACCTACAATCAGCTTGGCCCCTGAACTGCTGTGTAATGTCATGTAAGAAGAAAAAAAGAAAAAAAAACCCAACACTGTGAATAGGCAAAAAGGCAGACACTTTCTTATCTGATAAAAATGATAAACAGAGAATGTTAAGGGAATACATTATCTGTTTGTTGATTTATAAAGGTAGGAATGTGTGACCTCAAAACACCCCTTAACTAAGTCCGCAAGACAATCCTGATGATCACAGTTTCCTATCATTACAAGTTTGGTAGGGACTTCAAGAGTTTATAGAAAGCTCTATCCCATCAGATGCTAAGCCACCATATCTCTTATTTCCAACATATCATCTAGCTTATTGTTGATGAAGACTCCTAGGCAAGCTATTCCAAAAACTTAATATCCTTTGAACTAGAAAGGATTTCTTAATGTCCATCTTAACTCTTTGTAGCTATCTTAAATAGCTTTCTTCCAATTTAAGCCAACTCGTATTATTTTATCATCCATGGACTGGTGAAATGGCTTATTCCCACCTCTGCACCAATTTTTTGTGTATTTGCAGTCTCGTATTCCTCCTCAGACCTCCCATCTTTAAGTTATGCAACTCCAACCTTTCCTCGTTGCTCATACTTTACAGGTCTCTCGCATCCTGTTTTTCTCCAGACTTTATTCATTCTTGAACTGCATGAGTGTCAGCAGTGCTGAACTGCAGTTTGCTGTGCCTCTTTTGCAGACTACATTGTTACCCACACACCGAAGATGCTCACAATGTTCTACTGGCTTTATTTCATAAATTTATGAGTTTAGATGCATATGGCTGAAAAACAAGGAGCTGACCGCATGTTTCCAGGACATGACACTGACCTGTGCAGTGATCATGAAAGTATAATTTACATAGCTGTACCTTACGTTCTAGGAGTTGTAGAGATCAAGACCTTTGCTTTGCAAAGCCTACAGCCTAACAATAACTGAAAGACATCAATGATTACAACAGTTATAATTTTTAGATTAACTAAATCATGTACGTCCTGGTCTACCTTTGCTCTTTTTTTAAGCCATTCTTAACACCTGAAACCGATTAATATGTCCATAATTCCTATTTTAGAGCTGTACAGAACTGCAATACCTGTAAAGCCTTGGAGAACTAAAAAAGAAACTTGTGAGATTTAAAGCTCTTTTAGAAGGGCTACTTACACACAGTTCTAGTGGAGGGAATGTCTCGTAGTGCATGCTACGAGATCAAACAGATATTCAGGGACATTTCATGAATCATCTACTCCATTAACCTTGAGCTCACCTAGTCGTTAAATTTGGTAACATAGCCACCATGACACATCAAGCAGCAAATGGCCTCCAAAAGCCCAGCAGTCCTCCCAGCTGCACAATATGAAGGTCAATATGGAAAAGCAACAAGTGTTTCACATTAGCTTTGTCTGCAGGTTGTGACAGTTAAAGCAATCACAGTTCTGCACAGCTGTGTTCGTGTGATTGAGGAACACTGTATTAACCTCTCAAAACCCCAGAGAGCCCCTCCTTGAGCCACGTACGTCTTTCTAACGTTGTCAGAGTTTGCAATAACCAACTGCAAGAGTCTCTTCAGCCGTAAGGAAAGCACCCCCGTTCCTCACCCAGTCCTGTACGAGGGCGGATGAGAGCGAGCACTCCGAAAAATTTAAGACCTCCCTTACGGCTACGTTAGCTCTTCACAGAGGACAACAACCCTCAACTCTCGCGTGCACAGCGCACGGGGGAAGGCTTCTTGAACACCCGGCATCCACTCAGAAACTTCATGGTTAACAGCCACGCTGCGGGAGAGAAGCGGAGTCCACCAGAGGACTTCGGCCCCTGCTGCTCGCCCCCCTCCCCCGGACACCCCCATCGGCCACCACCGCCGGGCGGGCCGACGGCGGAGCTGGGCCCCGCCCCGCCCCACCTCTGCCCCACTGGGCACGGGCCCACACGGCCGGGGCGGAGGGAAGGCAACCGACCCCTCAGCACCCCGCGGCCGGTGGCCACGCCGGAGCGCGCACACACACACCCCGCCCCCCCGGCCGCGGCCGAAGGGGCGCCGCGCGCTTCCCGCCCGCCCCGCACTCACCGCCCGCCGCAGGCGCTGCACCGCGACCACCCGCAACATGGTTCCACCGCCCCGGCCCCGCGCCGCTCTCGCGAGAGCCGCGGCCCCCCCCCGCCCCGCCGCCTCATTGGCCGGAGCGCCGGGCCAATGGGTAGCGGCAGAAAGCGCCCCGTCCCTCCCTCGCGGCGGGAGGAGGGGGGGGCGGGTAGTAGTGGCGCGCGCGGTGGCGGTTGGAGCGGCGGGTGCGGGACTGTTGGCGGGGCGCGCGCGAGCCTTCTCCCTTCCCCCCCCCCCCCCGCACTGTTTCCGCGAAGAGTTAAAGCCCTTTAAAAAGAAGAAAACAACAGGAAGTGCAGTTAGGCACGCAAACGCCTATGCTCCAGACCAGATCCTATCCCCAAGCCAATAAAAACGTGCCTTGCGAAGAAAAAGCAGGGAAAAGTCTTCATTTGCGGCTGTGGAACCAGCAGAAGTCTGGGAGGGCACGGGCAGGCTCCCAGCCCCAACCCTGGGGTCATGTCCAGGACTGCCCACAAGTTGCTAGATCACCCCCCCAGCTCCCCACGGCAATAGACACGCAGCGAGAGCAAAGGAGGTAACGTGGGGAAGGAGCGTGTGGCGCATAGGAGAGGCCAGACATCACGGTGCTTCCCAAACGTCACAACCCACCAGTCTGACAGCTTCCCAGTCCAGTCAGGTAACACCAGCCCAGGGCGGCGTACCCTCACCAGGAAAGATTTACAGCTGCCTCATCCCTACCCCTGCGGTCAGCCCTGCAACGGCATTGGAGAATAGCTCATTTGCTCCGCATATTTTATAGATTTTTTTATAGATTCTCAGAACCAAGGCAAGACGTTTTGTGCCTGCCCCTTCCACGGCGCCAGGGTGTGCCAGGGGCCAGGCTGGGACTCCCTGTTTTTTCCATGCCTCCAGGTTTTTTTTCCAGGTGGCAAGGAGAGGAATTTAAAAATCAATGAAGCGAAGTTTCAGGCCAAATTCACTGTTAAAAATATGTGCTGTCACGCTCTGAAAACCTGCTGTCCTGGAGAAGCTGGCAGGAGCCACCACACTGGACTAACCTGCCTGCCAGCCCAGGAGCCCCAAGCACACATGGATTTGGGATGTTCCCGACTGACTTCCCATTCCAGAAATCACTAAATAGTGAGCCACAAATGCAGTTTCTTCCTTCCCATCCTGAAGTGGTTTAGAGAGAAAAAAAAAAACAAAAACCCCAACCAACAACCAACCAAACCTTGAACAATTATGGCCACTGGACCATTCTTCCTAGAATAAGCAGTGATCTGCAGCATGTCAGTGATTCATTCTGCATTTCTGAGGTGCCCCATAGAAAAGCAAAAGGCAAATTTATCAAAAGGGCTCTTCAGCTTTGCCACAGCCTTGGCACAGGATCTCCTTTAAAATTTCTTCTGCCACATGATTTTCACATCAGACACCAAAAAGTACTACTGCTTTACAGCAAAAGCTAACCAGGTCCACCAATGCAAGCATCTGAAGGGAAAATTTACTTTGTCTCAAATGCTTCTATAATAGAAGAAAAGCAGCTGTACTGCACATTCCAGCTTCCTGGCCTCAAAAGCACTACCGAAGCTCCCCAAGCCCCGAGGGACAGCTGCAGAGAGAAGAGCTGAAGGAGGTGGCAAATGTCCTTCAGGGCCTGTGCCTGATTATATGCATTAAAGTAGCTAGCTCCAGGGCTGGTCTAACTTCTGCCAAGGCCTGGCTCCACCCTTCAGCCAGTCCCCAAAAATGAAGAGAACAGAATGAGTATTTAGAGTCATAGAATCATAGTATCATTTAGGTTGGAAAAGACCTTCAAGATCATCGAGTCCAACCGTCATCCGTGCCCACTAAACCATGTTCTGGAGTACCTTGTCTACATGCTTTTTGAATACCTCCAGGGATGGTGACTCAACCACTTCCCTGGGCAGCCTGTTCCAATGTCTGACAACCCTCAGTAAAAAAATTTTTCCTAATATCCAACCTAAATCTCCCTTGCCGCAACTTGAGGCCATTTCCTCTCGTCCTATCTCCAGCCACCTGACAGAAGAGACCAGCACCCACCTCACTACAACCCCCCTTCAGGTAGTTGTAGAGAGCGATAAGGTCTCCCCTCAGCCTCCTTTTCTCTGGGCTGAACAGCCTCAGTTCCCTCAGGCGCTCCTTGTAAGACTTGTGCTCCAGGCCCCTCACCAACTTGGTTGCCCTTCTCTGGACACTCTCCAGCACCTCAGTGTCTTTTCCTGCAGTGAGGGGCCCAAAACTGAACACAGTACTCGAGGTGCGGCCTCACCAGTGCTCAGTACAGGGGGACAATCACCTCCCTGCTCCACACTATTTCTGATACAGAGGCTGGCTGATATTTGGGGCTGCCTGTTGCATCTCCAGAATTGAGCAAATGACCGGATAAAAGAAAAAAAAAATTGTTTTCTTGAAGATGAGGGGAAGGGGGATTTTGCTGAAGTCACAAGACCCTGAGATGGGTTTGAGAAGAGGATAAATAATTGATGCTGCTCTTTACCGCCAGTTTGAGAGATGGTTAAGGTGCAGCATAACTCTTTAGAGATGTGAAGTTATATACAGTGTAGAAATCCCTATCTGCACCCTGGGTAATCCAACAGAAGGAACAACAAAGCAAAATAAGGATACAAAATAAGAACATCCTGGGCATCCTTAATTTGGCCATTATATCTTGTTAATTAAGGAGTTTTACTCATTAAAAGCATGGCACACAATTTCATAATCCTATTTTAAGCTCCAAAACTGAGCTTCCAACATGCACATCTCATGGGGATAAAATCTTTATTAAAAAGAAACAACACATGTACACCTAAAAACCCCAAAGCCCCCAAACAGACAAACCCACCTCATCCGAGTTTGTTTTTTAATACCTCAGACCAAAAAAAAAGTGAGCTACTACCAAAATTGACCTAATTGCATCATAGCTCAGAATAAATTGATCCTTTCACTATATATCTGGCTTAATAGCATACATTGTATTTTCATGAGCAAATGATATCACCACCCTTTAGGTCAGATTTCAAGGTGTAGTGTTGCCAATCCAGAGACATGACAGGCTTTTTATTATGTTTTCTGTTTATAATTTTGATTCAAAACCTCACTAACACTTCAGATGCACATAATCCTTATTGAAACTGGCTTGATGCGGATTACACCCTGAAGCACAAAGGAAGTCTTTATCACTTATGGCCAGTGTTTTAGGAGCTTATAACTGTAATTAGGTAGGAATTATATCAGCATGATCCATATTAGCTGAACTGTGGCAAAAAGCTTTCTTCTATTCGACCTTCCCACCTAGGGCATGACAATAATAAAAATGGTAAAACATGCAACAAAGAGGTACCACTGACAGTAGAGTCACTGTCCACTGCAGGCAGAGGATAGTACTCTGTATTTTGAAAGAAAAATTAATCATTAATTAGTGGAAGCTGATCATTGTATGGTGCATTGTTATCCAGGATTATTTCATTAGGATCTGCTGACCCAATTTCTGCATTGGAAAGGGAATTACATTTTTTCACACTGTTGGGAGGGAGAGAGGGGGAAGAAAAAAAAAAAATCATTAACACAGATTACTCAAACTTTTACAAATATGGTTGCAAGCAAGAGCAGGTACCTGTATTGGTTATTTCTACAAAAGCCAAATGAAATGAGAACGATTACAAATATGTAATCATGTCTCCACTAGAATCGGATTGGTTCTCTTAAAATACATAATTCCTAATTAAAACATATGGAATCCAGCTAATACAGCCTCATGACTAAGGGATTTAGTGGAGGACAGGAATTTTTTTATTACTGCTGTGACGATCCCCTCTGTCACAGGTCATCCTTACTTACTACTCCTGCAATCACCCTGGGGATAGCTGACTCAGATAAATTAAAAGAACTTCATTTGGGAAGCTTCCCCAACACACTAAAGGATTCGCCTCCTAATCTGTCAAAATCCAATAACGTTAAAGCAACTGCAACCTGCTTACGGCTCAGCAGGGCTCTCCGAGCCAAGGGGCAGGACCCACGGCCCAGCACCGGATGGGCGGCAGCAAGGAAGGACGGGACAAAAACCCACCTCGGAAGCCGCAGCAGCAGAGATCTCTGCTGCCGAACTGTTTTGCGCCCAAGCGCTGCAAGCTCGCATGAACCAAGTGGTTCAGCCACCCCGGAACATTGTCCATCCCCCTGCACTAACCCCTTCTCAGCAGCCACAAACATGGGAGCCTCTGCACAACATGGACCCCCATCTCCCTGGGGTCCTGCTCACTGCTCCTCCTCCTCACTGGCACAAAAACACCTCTCAACATATCTGACATTTGAGTTCCCTTATAGTAAAACACCACCACAGGTGTGCTTAATGCTCTGCCCAGATCATCTTACAACCACTCACCTGTGCGTCTCAGATCAGCAGCTAGTCGTTCATGAGGCCTTACAGCAGCCCTCTGGAAGGGGACAATGCCATGAGCCCCATTTCCAAAGTGGAGGACAGAGCTCCCCAAAACCACCCCGTAGCGGGGACAACCCTTCTACTGATACTGAGCCTACAAAACCACCACAGGCAGGTGTTTTCCCTTTCTTATAAACTCCTCTCACTTGCTGACCATTTGCATGTGCTGATCAAGTAATGCGGGAGTCAGGGAGCAACAGGACATGCATGTTCCTAGAGAAAGAGATCACCAGGGGAGTTAAAGAAGCCCCTTCTGCTGAGGTCACAGGCAAAAAGGGACTTCCATAACCTCCTGGAAGCAAAGCCTCAACTTACCTTAGAAGGTAGCTTGTCCTGTCCAGGAGTGGCGGTGGTTTGTGCGGACAAGGGAAGCGGGGAGAGCTCTGCTCCCCTCCCAGAGCAGACACCTGCGATGGGCGTTTGGCGACCTGCCGCCCTTCTCCAGCGCGCAGCTCGCCTTGTCGCTAATGGGAGATGCATGTAAAATTCTCTGCCGGGTTAACAGCAGCATTATTTTTTAAACAGGTAGCTGCTTTTTCTGCCCATTATGCTGCTGGAGAGGAATCCGGATGCCACTGTATTCCCGCTTGTGCCAGCCCAAGCCATTCCTGCACAGGCAGGGACAGCCAGCGCGTGAAATCACCCCAGGGGAACAGCCCTTGCCATGCCTGCAAGCACTTCAGGGAAAGTTGCTTTTTCCTTTTTTCCTTCCGTTTCAGCTCAGTGAATAACACTTCAGTGCTAAGCGCAACAGCTGCAATAGGCCTCTGTTTTCAGCGGTTTGGGACCTGCTTCATTTTTGATACCTTTATTGCAAAGCCTGTGAGAGAGGAGCACCTTCTGGTGAAGTTACCTGCCGCTTATGCCAGCCAGTGATGAAGGCTAATGCAGCTCCTACTTGCCCTGTCACGAAGTCTAAGATGCTACAACTTACCCGTTGCCTTTAATCCCACAGATAATGGCATAATGAGATCCAGTGCCTAGGGGTTGAACCTAAAATATACACTTAATTTTCCATTTCAGTGAAAGTAGTTAACAAGCAGGATGGCTTCGCAGGGAGTGGGGCAGCCTCTCCCACACTGGCAGGCTACATCAAGACCAGATGCATCTCTGGGAGACATGACTGAGGTCAACCATAAATTAACAGGCTGACTGCGAGGGGAAAAAATAATAATAATGGGTCCAATTGCATGGTCTGGTATGAAGGAGACCAGATGAGATGGGCCAATGAGTCCTTTCTACGCCCATGAACTTTCTGAATCCTTCTTGTCCGGAGGGGGGAAAAATGGCAAGGGGTCCCTTTGCCATTTTACCATGGCTGATTCTTAATCAATAGCAGGGCTGGCAGTAGCTCTTGTGCAATACCACTTTCCCCAGAGCTGGGCCCTCTTCCCCTGCAATGCTCCCAACCCCTGCTGGTCTCAGAAGAATTGAGCCCAAAGCTCCACATAGCAATTCAAATGCATCACCAGACATTAGGCCACCGGGTTAACCACTGTTTAATTTCGTCACATTTGTTTGTGAGTTATGTACGTGCCTTTCTTTTGTCAACATCTCCTTTTAAAAAGGATATTGATTTTGTTTTCAAAGGCTCTCAAAAATAAAATGAATGACTACATTCTAAGGAAGAGTCATTTTCTCAACAGCTGTAAATAATTTATTGTTCGCAACCCACCCAGATCAAAAGATACTTCATCAACTGATGTGGCAAAATCTGGTGCAAGCTGCATTTCTATTATCTCAGATCCAATTAACCATTTGGAGCAGACTAAAACATAACTAGATCAATCCAGAATCAGATTAATATCCAATCCATAATCACATTAATCACAATCTGTCCATAATTAGCCATCAGATAATCCCATTGGACAGGAGGTGACATGCAGTATCCCATTATCTCATTAAATATCTATTTTCAGTATCAGACATTGTCCCAAAACACAAGGAAATGTTTTTTAAAGGAAAAATGGACACGGACTTTTCTCCTTTTGCTACCGGCTCCCCATTGAAGCCCCCAGCGGTTTGATGTTGGAGTTTTACAACATTCCTTTATTTTCATATGTTCTGTTAGAACTAAGAGCTGTTTTTTTGAGAGATGTTATCTTTTTAAATAAAATATGATTATCTTAGGAAGATGGATAAATAAAACATTTGTTTCATGTGAACAAGTTTATGAAAGAAAAGAAAACCCTTCATCAAAGGTTTTAATGGTAACACGATAACAATAGCTTTGCAATGCTAAATCTTATTGCAGATGGTTCCTGTCCTTTTTGTAATGTAAGTGAAATTGTGTTCCATCTGTTTTAATTTTATAATGGACTTAATCCATGGCTGGCTCTGAAAGAATCAGCATTTACTGCCTTTGCAATCTGCTGCAAACAAAAAAAATGTTACCGTTTCCCCTTTCTAGAGGGAACTTGTATTTCTATTTGGGAGCAAAAACCAAAGAGTTGCTCCGTAGAGAGCGGGAAGCGCTGTTAGCCAGCCTCACCTCGCGGCCAGGCAGCCCCTGCCAGCTCTCGCACCAAACCCGACTGGAATTACCCCGAAAGCGATTGGGAACTCTGGACACTGGGTGAAGGAGAGCAGGGAGTAATCGGTGTGTCAGGAGAGACTGCATTTGGTTTTGACTAGCAAATGCTTCCAGCAGTTCCAAGCGACCTGAAAGCGGTTTTTCCAGAGGTCGCTCCTGACCTGAATTATTCTATGGTTTTATGGTGTGCTTTCCCTTACGCCCACCTCAGATGAACCAACAATTAACCTGTTTGTAAAACGTGGTGGTATCGGGCTGGTGTTATGCCTCTTGGCATTACCTGTTGTCCTTTTAAAGTTTTTCATACATAACCTAGAGGAGGTTCAGGGATTTTGGCATTTCCCTGGCAAGTCCTTTTTTGGGGTTTTCTGCTAAGCTGCCCATCCCAGCACTGCCCACCCCATTCATACCTGCCCAGTCACAAACCCAGTCCAGTCCCACCATACCTGCCCGGTGTCAACACACTGCTCTGTACTCACACAGGTGTGCCTGCAGCCCAGCATAGTGCTGGTTTGGAAAAGTTTGGCTGGCTCAGCTGTAACCTTTCCTATTCCTAAGCTGATGGGAGGTTTGGGAGAGCAGGGAGGACCCTGCCCTCGAGTGAGAGAAGGGTGATGCAACACAGAGCATCCCTGCCAAGCTGCTGTATTCTTAGACGTGTCTCATTCTCCTATCACTCTGACATTTTATTTTTGCATTTTATTGTTAACACATGCAAATACTGACTCACTCAGGACTCCGTGGATTCCGGCTCAGACTGAAGTCATCCTTCTGCACCCCCTTTCCTGCCAGGCATGGGCAGGACACCCCGCGCTGCCCCACGGCCATGGCAGCGCTGTGGAGGTTCCTGTCACCCGTCCCACGGGGTCATCCCGCTTTGAAGAGCCAGCCAAACTTTTCCAATGCCCTTCGCATCGCTCACCTCCCAGCTCAGCTCTGCCGCTGGCAAACGAGCCACACTCACGGCAGGCAGCGGTCGGACCACAAACCCCGACAGGCGCCACGGCCACCTTGCCACTGCCATGCAGACAGGGGACACGGGGGCTCGCCCTGCCCCGAGGACATCATTGCCACACCGCACCTCTGCACCGTCGCACATGCAGGGGCGGGCAGGGATGTCAAAATCCCCTGCTGACACATGTCCCTGCTGAAGTGGGCACCCCAAACGCCATCCTGCTTCTCCCCTCGACTCTTGTGCAAATTTAAATGTTTGCTTTCGACATTTGGGGTCCTCAAAGGTGCAGCAGCTTCTGGGGTTTCGTACCTACAGGGTGCCCGACTCCTACAAAAAACAAGTGCTTCAGCTGGAAAACCCATCCTGCCTCCCTCCTCCGAGAGCAAAATGGGCATAGCCCGCCCTTCCTGAGCCAAAATTTAAAGTCACCATGTCCTTCCCAAGCCGTACAGGTTGGTCTACGCCTGTCAAATTCCGTGTGTAAAATTAAGAAGGTGATTGCATGGAGGGGAGGGGCAGGACTGAAGCCCCACGACAGCAGCAATCTCAATTCCAGCACGTATAAGCTTTCACGGACCTTTTGAGCTACTCGTGCCGCTGTGCTGCGAAGTCTTTGGGAATTTAAAACCGAGTCAAAGGCCACTGAAGCACTCTCCCTATTTTTCTGCTAATGCACAGGAAGCCCTTGGAGACTGGGGGGAAAGAGGGAGGAAAAATTAATAGAAGGGAAAAAAAAGGAACAGGAGAGGTTCAGCTGCAGGCGCAGCACGGGATCAGGTGCATGAAAACGCGGTAAAATACTATTTTTTCCTCTAATTTCGACTCATCACGCGGCTGGCTGCTGCCCGGGACGGCCGCCCCGACGATGCCGGCGGTCCCGCTCGGGTCCGTCGGGGCGGCCGTCCCGCGCACCGCCCCCCGCCCAGCGGGACACGGCTCCGCGGGCGCGCAGCTTCGAGCCGGCGTCCCCCGCGGAGCCCCCTTCCCGTCCGCCGCGGGGATGCGCCTCCGCGCAGCGCCGGCTACTGTCCCGCCGCGTCCGTCCGCGGGCACCTGCCTGCGGCAAGCCGAAACGCAGGGAAAAGGGACAACGAAATAAAAGGCGAAGGAGAGAGGAAAGAACAGAAAAAAAGGGAAACAAGAGAAGGAGAAAATAAAAGGCGAAGTCAAGGGAAATAACAGGGGAAGAGGGGGGGAGCTAAAATGAATCTCCATCTCCTCGGGCTGCCGATGCCGCCGTTCCCTCCGCGTAGAGGGCCGGGGCGGCCGCCCAGGCGGTCGGAGGGTCCCGCGGGCGGCCGCGGCTGCCGGGTGGGTGCCGCGGCCTCCCGGGGCGCTAGGGCGCTGAGCCGCGCACCCACCGCCCCCGCGGAGGAGATTCTACCCGCGGCGCTCAGGGCGACCCGCACCGTCCGTCCGAGCCGGCGTCGGGTCACGCCGAGCCGGGCTCCACGCGGGGCGGCGTGGGGAGTCCGCTCCGCGCCCCGCTCCGCGCCCCGCCGCGCGCCCATTGTTCACCACGGCCAATCCGCGGGCGCCCTCCCCGCGGCCGCCAATCGCCTCTGGGGGCCGCGCGGTGAGGTCAGCACCGCCCCCCCCCCCCGCCCCTCCGGCGGCCGGTGCGCGCTGACATCACGGCGCGGCCCGGCGGGGCGGGCCCGGGGGGGCGGGCGCGGCCCCCGCCCCGCGCGGCGCGGGTAGTGGTGGAGCGGCGGCGCCGCATCCCGCATCCCGCATCGCGGCCGGTGCGCAGGGGGGCCGCCCGCATGGTGGACATCCTCCTCCCGCGGCCGCTCCCGGGCGCCATGGGGGAGCCCTCCAAGAGTAAGTCAGCGCAGCGCAGGGCAGCGCAGCGCAACGCGGCGCCGGGGCGGGAGAGAGGGAGGAAGGGAGGGAGCAGCGGGACGCTGCGGGACGCCGAGCTCCCCGCCGCCGACTGCCGTCGGGCGGGCTGGCGGCCGCCGTGCCGTGCCGTGCCGTGCCGCCCCGGACCCGCGGGCGCGGTGACAGCGCCGGCAAGGGCTGCGGCACCGCGGCGGGCGCGGGAGGCTGCGGGCTCGGCCCGTGGCATCTCCGGCGCCGCTATTCCCGTTAGTGCCCGGCGCTCCCCGGCCCCGCCGGCTCCTTTTCTTACCGAACGCCTGTCCTTTCGGCTCTCCGCGCTGCCGAGCTCCTGTCTTTCTGCCGTTTCCATTTGTTTCTCCCCTTGCCTCTGCGTTTTCTTTCTTTCCTTCCCTCTTTCCCTGCCCGCGTTACCGTTTTTCTTTCTTTCTCTCCTCCCGTGTTTCGGTTTGTCTTTCTTTTTTTTAAAATTTCTCTTTCCGTTTTCATTTATTTCTTTCTCTTTCTGTTCTTCTGTTTTTGTTTGGGTTTATTGCTCTTTCTGTCTCTCTGATTCCTTGTCTCTTGCTGTTTTCATTTGTCCGTGTTCCCGTTTTAACTGCGTCTTTCTGGGTTTTCACGGGTTTTGTTTCTCTTTCCGTCATTCCGTTTTTATTTCTTTTTCTTCCTTTAACTTTGTCCTCAGCTTCTGTTTTAGTGTTTCTGTGTTTCTGCTTTTATTTCCTTTTCCGAAATTCTACTTTTATGTCTCGGTCTTTCTGCATTTATTTCCCTCTGTCAAGTTTCTGGGTTTTTGTGGTTTTGGTTTTGGTTTTTTTTTTTAGTTTCTGGCTGTATTATTTCTCTCCTTTCGTGTTTCCATCCTTTCCTTCTCTCCGTGTTTCCGTCTTTATTTCTTCTTTCTTCCTATTTTGGAAAAAAAAAAGAATAAGTAAAAAGGAAAAAAAGTTGTGTTTTTTTTTAAAAGTGGTTTTCCCTAATTCCTGGCACTTCTGCTCTTGCATGTCGCTGCCCCTGACCGTGTCCCACTCGCTCCCGGCAGGGCGGCCGGGGCTGGCCCTGTGCGCGGGCTGCGGGGGCCGCATCCAGGACCCCTTCTTGCTGCGGGTGTCACCGGATCTGGAGTGGCACGTCGCCTGCCTCAAGTGCGCCGAGTGCGGGCAGCCCCTGGACGAGACCTGTACATGCTTCCTGCGCGACGGCAAGGCCTACTGCAAGCGGGATTACAGCAGGTGACCCCGAATGTGCCAACGCTCGTTAAAAAAAAACCCAAAACCTAAACCAAAACCAAAACCCAAATAAGCAAACCCCGAAAAAGCACGAAAGACCCTAAAGCCCTCCCTCCCACCCCCCAAATTTTCCCCAAACGACGAGCTGACTCTCGGCCGCCGGAGCCGCCCCGATGGCGTGGCCGCTGACCCTGACGGCGCGTCGCCTCCCCTCCCCGCAGGCTCTTCGGCATCAAGTGCGCCCAGTGCCGGGCGGCCTTCAGCAGCAGCGACCTGGTGATGCGCGCCCGCGACCACGTCTACCACCTGGAGTGTTTCCGCTGCGCTGCCTGCGGCCGCCAGCTCCTGCCCGGCGACCAGTTCTGCCTGCGGGAGCGCGACCTGCTCTGCCGCGCCGACCACGGGCCGACCCCCGACGGCTCCGCCGCCGCCGCCCGCGGTCCACGCAGCCCGGCGCTGCCCGCCGCCCACCTGGCAGGTACCGGCTTCCCCCTCTCGGGGCGGGCGGCGGGGTGGTGGTGGTGGTGATGGGGGGGTGGGGTGGGGGGGGTTGCTGGGTGCGGGCGGGCGGCGCTGACGGTGAGCGCCCTCCCCGCCTGCCACAGAGCCGGTGCCCGGGCGGCCGCCCGCCCCGCGGCCGCCGGCGCACAAGGCGGCGGAGAAGACCACCCGCGTGAGGACGGTGCTGAACGAGAAGCAGCTGCACACGCTGCGGACCTGCTACGCCGCCAACCCGCGCCCCGATGCCCTGATGAAGGAGCAGCTGGTGGAGATGACGGGGCTCAGCCCCCGCGTCATCCGCGTCTGGTTCCAGAACAAGCGCTGCAAGGACAAGAAGAAGTCCATCCTCATGAAGCAGCTCCAGCAGCAGCAGCACAGCGACAAGACGGTGAGTGGCCACCCGCCCCGCCGGGGAGGGAGGTGGTGCTGGTGGTGGTGCTGGTGGTGGTGGTGGTGGTGGGGGCTGGTGGGGTGGTCGGGCTCGGGCGGCAGCCGCGCTGAAGGCCCGTGTGCCTGCAGAGCCTGCAGGGCCTCACCGGCACGCCGCTGGTGGCCGGCAGCCCCATCCGCCACGAGAGTGCCGTGCAGGGCAGCGCCGTGGAGGTCCAGACCTACCAGCCGCCCTGGAAAGCGCTCAGCGAGTTCGCCCTGCAGAGCGACCTGGAGCAACCCGCCGCCTTCCAACAACTGGTGAGCCGCCCCGCACCGCGCCGGACCGGACCGGGACAGGCCGGGACGGGCCCGGCCCCCCCCGTCGGGTCGCGGGCAGCCCCCGGCGCTGCGGGAGGGGGACGGGGACGGGACGGGGCCCTCACCGCTGCCGCTCCCTCCCCCCCCCTCAGGTCTCCTTCTCCGAGTCCGGCTCCTTGGGCACCTCCTCCGGCAGCGACGTGACTTCGCTGTCCTCCCAGCTCCCCGACACCCCCAACAGCATGGTGCCCAGCCCGGCCGAGACGTGAGGCGCCCGGCCGGCCGCCCGCCGCCGCGGGACTTCCGCATGCCTGCGCTCCCTGCATGAGACACCCGGCCCCGGGCCGCTCCCAGAGCGCCGGACAAACGCCTTTGTTTTTTAATTATTCTTATTTAAAAACAAACAAAAAATATGTTACTGACGGCCAAAAAAGCACCGGGATCCTCGCCGCCTTCACCAGACCGGAGAGAGAGCCCCCGCCCTGGTTATTTCGTTGTTTTGGTTTTTTTTTTTCCCTGCGGATTTCGATGTTTCTTTTCCCCAAAGAAACGCGGCTTTGCCCGCTGGAGCCCGGCACAGTGACAGGCTGCCTCGCCCGCCGCTTGTGCCGGGGACGGCTTTTCTTCCCTTTTTGGAAGGGAAAAGGAAAAAAAAAAAAAAAAAAACCCAACAAAGAGAGAGAATACAAAAAAGGGGGAGAGACTCCCCCGGTGTGCGCGCCTTCCCGCGGCCGCGGAGCCGGCCTGGCCCTCCCTCCGCCGAGCCGCGCCGTCCAGCCTCATCTCACGCCGATGCCTCTCCCGGGCCGCGGCGCCCGGCCCCGCACGATCGCTGGAAAAACGGGACACGGAAACGAGACTTTTTAACGGGAAAACCAGTGCTAATAATGTTAAGTTATCAATGGACGGAGGACGGATTGTTTGAGCCTTTAACGAACAAAAGTAAGTTATTGTTATTTATTGTCAGAGTCAGCGGTTGAATAGTGGGATTAAATATTTTGGACTTAATAAAAAAAAGAGAAAAAAGAAAAGGCAAGGATTGAAACGAAAAAAAGGGAGCGGAGGGGCTCCCCGTGCGCGGAGCCGCACTGCCGGCCGGGTCGGGTCGCGGAGTGGGTCGGGTCGGGGTGCGGGCTGGGGTGCGGGTCGGGACGGCCTCCCCCCGCACCGTGCTAATCGGCTTTCCCGACCGGGGCCACTTATTTATAGCCGGGGAGGCGGAGCGCAGGTTTCCCTTTCGGAGCAGCCCCCGGGGCCCGGCCGGGTCGTGCCCGCACCTGCCGCGGTGCGGGGCCGCCTCCCCTCCTCCCCGGGGGAGGCGAGGCCAGCCGTCCCCTCGCGTGTATTCATCCCCGAGTCTAGACGAAGGCGGCGGCTCCTTATCTGCCTTTGGCATCACCTGGGAAGGAGCGCGGCGGGGTCCGCCCCGGCTCCCGGCTCCTTCGCCGTTACCCGTGCGGGAATGCGCTCAGGGCCGGCTCCCGGCGGCACCGCAGGCCCGGGCAGCCTTAAACCGCGGCGAGCAGCCGCCTCCCCCCCCCCCCCGCCCCATGCCTGCGCAATCGCGCCCGCACCCTCGGGGAGCGGAGCGGGGCGGCGGGGCTGGGCCCTGCCCGAGCCTCCCGGGCCGCAAGGGGACGACGGGCAGCGCGGCGCGGGCTCCACCACCCCCAGAGGGGCTGAGGAGACGGGTGTGAGGGGACCGGACCCCCCGGGGGAGCTGGCCCGCGCGGCCGATACGTAGTTGCCGTCGGGGCGCACGGAGCAGCCCGGGGTGACGCGCCGGCGGGAGGGGAGAAAGGGCCGCCTCAGCCAGGGGCTCCTCTGCTGCCGCCGGGCCGATCGACCCCCCCCGCGGGCCGGGGACAGGTGGGAAGGGGGTCTCCCGCTCCGCCCCCCCCGAACACCGCCGCGGCCCCCCCCCCCCCGCCGTTACCTGGCTCCGGCCGGGTCGGGTCGGGTTTCAGCTCCCCGCGCTCTCCCGGGCCTAGACCGAAGCAAGCCGTTTCCGTCACCCGGGAGCGGGGCCGCCCGGGCCCTTAAAATCGCCTCCGGTGTGTGTGTGGGGGGGGCGGCCGGGGGACCCGCGTCCCCCTCGCTCCCCCTCTCCTCAGGCCGCGGCGGGTCGGGATCGCCGCCAGCTCAGGTGCGGGCCGGGCCCGGCCTGGGCGCTGGGGCCGGCAAGGGGGCCGCAGAAAGAAAGGACAGTCCCGGGCCCGGTCCCCGCGGCCGTGAGCCGCCCGCGGCCCGGGATCGGCGCGGCCCCGCCGGCGCCTTCCCTGAGGAAGCGGCGTCCCGCGCCCCCCCCCCCCCCCCCCCGCAGCCCCTCACAGCTGTGAGGAGCGCTCTCGGCGAGAGGCGCGAGAAATAAATCTTAAACCGAGACACGCTGCCGTTTTTCACCTTTTAATTTTGATTCGCGGAACCGTCACCGTTCAGAAAACATCATGAGGTTTAAACAAGCATTATTAAAGTCTTATCGAAACGTTAAAAATGCGTGTGGTTTAAAAAGTCTGCATCACGTGATTTATGCCAAATCACCAAAAAATTGTAAGAGAACCTTCCTCAGAGCCAAAGGTGACAAATTCTTTAGACTTTTGATTAACTGGAAAGACATCACAGGAGTCTTTTTTTTTTTTCTCTCCAAGCCTTGTGTTGCTTATGGTAATTCAAGGACACCAACATTTGTAAACGCAGAAGTCACACTACAGACAGAATAAGTTATTTTATTACAGGATATATAGAACACATTTTCTCCGTTTGCAATCTTATTTCAGCAGTTCTGCAGTCCAAGTACCACCACATCACAAGGTAGAAAATACCCAAGTCATGACACAGGATATGTGAATGAAACAGACTGAAATTGTCAAAATTACAAAACAGAACTTGAAAGTATCTACAGTACTTATGATACAAATAGTGCAAATTATGTATCTACAACATAAGTATTTAGAGTATCAAAAACTTTTCGGAATAGCCTTTTAAAGAAGGTAGTCAGCAGGAACTGGTCAGCGTGACGATGCCAGGGATTTTAAAACCAAACACAACACTTATTTTTTCAAGAAGAACTGTCGAGCTTCTTCCCAGGACTGGCGGGGGAATCTGTTGGACAGCTCAAGATAATCTTGAGAATTGAAAAATTTTTCTGTTGAAAATAGAACATAAAATTACCAAGTTATTCCCTCTGAAGATAAGATGGCAATAAAACAAGAATAATGAACATGCAGCCAATTCGAGATACTTCAAGTCATTCACTCCCCACCCTCTACCAAAAGCTTCTCAAAGCATGGGATGACACTTCTGTGGAGCTCCAGCCATTGAGGTTTGGCTTTAAAAAGGGGGGTAGAAGACTCTGATGAGCCAAGGCTTAGATTTTTAAGCTTTTGGATGAGGCGCTCCCGCTTTATGCATCGGAACATTATACATCTTTACATGTTTTATGTTCTTGGACCCACCGGGGAGCAGTTCAGCCTCGTTCAAGTTTGGGCAGCCTCAATGGCGCGCTCTCTGCTCAGCAGCTTCTTTTTCCATGACAGGCTGCGGAAGAGTTTTGCTCCCTGACTCCCCAAAGCTCGCAGCACGATTACAAACACAGCTTTTACTCCTGCGAGTACTGCTGGTGACGTGAACAGGACTACACATGCGTGCACAGGTTTGCAGGGTCCAACCCTTCGAGCAGCGTGTTGCAGCACAGCACCCAACAATGAAGTTTGTGCTTTCAAGTTCTATTCCCAGCAGCGTTATTGTTCCCATTTGTTTTTTTTGGGGACACCATCCTTCACATTCAAGAGATATAATGGATAAAAATAATCCTGCTTATACTATTATTAAGTCAGCTTTTTTGCAAGTGAGGAATGTTTAGAAATTACACTCACATGTCACCACATAGTCATCTTTGTTTAAAAGTTCATCCAGTTTGAATAGTGAAAATAAAAAGCAGTTTTCCACTTGGATTTTAGATGCTTCTCGAGCAGATTCTCATGCAAACACAATCCTGGAAAGTTTGTGCTGCAGACACTGCACGAGGCTGCTTCAGACTAAGAGGTATAACGTTGACCGTAAAAATCTCCATAAAATTATGTTAATTTTATAATTTATTTTTAAACACAAAGCTTATGTTTTAGACCTAGAACTGTTTGTCTTCTGCCAAACATTCAGCAAAATGGTGGTGGATTTCTGCTTGCTATTAGAGAGAAATGACTGGCCGAGCGATGTACTTTAAGCAAAATATGGGTGACTCAAGACCAGATTCCCACCGAACACTTGAATTTCAGATGTGTTTAACAAGTAATAGCCATCTTAGCTAAGAATCTTCCAAATGTTTAGCCTAAAGAGGTTAACTGTATTTTACATGATATTTACAACAACTGAGGGGAAAAAAAAAAAAATCGCAGCTCTTCCGCAACCTGGGAAACTTTACAGAATCATTACAGGACAGTATTTTTCTGATTTTTGGCATCCTGGGTGTATTGGCATGGCTGCGTGGCTTCTGCAACCTAAAACTTTTGAAGGTAGCCTTTGTGACAGCTAATTAAATATGTGCACGTACAGTATCACATTTTAAGACATGATACCATGTAGCATTTAATAAAGATTAACACTCTGAATTCCTGATACGATGAGTAGCAGACTGGAAGACCTGTATGTTTCAGAACGTAAGCTAGGGAGCCCCTCCCCAAATTGTAAAATCATGTTGCAATTTACTGTATTTCTTTCATCGTAATACAGATTAAAAAAATTAAATCACAGTAAAATATAATATCAACACATTTTGTGACCCAATTGCTACTCTGTTACATTTCATTGGAGACATACCCCTCTGCTGAGATAACTGATTATCCATTTGGCTTGAACTCTGTGCAAAATCCTACAGCGGGAAAGAAAAAAAAAGGCATCAGATTTTCAGATCTTACATCTGAGGAATTAAACCAACATTTTGAAGTCTTCACGGTCACTCAAAAATACCAGTATTTTATGAAATCTGTAAATTAACAAACTCTGGCTTGTTTGCTACATATCATAACAGAATACTGCCAGCACTTGAATTCTAATAATATATACTGGATTTTTATACATTCATTTATATTTTTAAAAAAAAAAAAACCAAACCAAACCAAACAAACTTTTAATACACAACAGAAGAAACAAGGTTTTCGTGTCTTCTTAGGAAATAGTTATTGTCATGACTTTTAATTTAAGGGAACTATACTATAGCTGTGTTTCTTTAAAACAAATGGAGTTTAGATTTACACTCCTGACTCCAAATACGCTCTTACAAAATCCTTGAATTATCCCAATTTCTCCAGCTGTGACCCAGGAGCCTGAGGTCCTGATCTCCCGAGAGTAAGTGAAGTTCTCCCAGAGAGGTGATTAACTCTGGCCAATGCTGCAGCCAGCTGCGTAACCAGCTGAGGTGCAGTTAATCTCAGTGCCCAGCGAGATGTGCGATCCCTGCTGCTGTCGGACAGGATGCTGCATCCTCCGGAGTCAGGAAGGGCACTGACTTTGCTCAGAACAACGTACGAGTATGCAAGTCAGCTGCCCCAGTATGAGGAGGGCTTTTAGACCCTATCTTTTGTTCAAGTACTCACTGAGCAGAGACGGTATTACTTGACATAAGAGATAGAATTTAGCAAATCATGGATACTCCTAAATGTTTTTTAATTATTCAGCACATCTAAACAGAACTAACAAAAATAAAAAGGATGATGCAATCTTCAGATGATGGAAATAAATCTGCTGGTAGGGAGGTATAACGTGGGTCATTGTAAAATCCAGCAATCATTTTCCTTTGATTTATGCTGCACACATTTAACACACTGTATTTAAGTGTTATATTCGTACACACCACCAAACTTTTACGTAAATGGGACTTCTTTTTGCATTCCCTGGCACAGGAAGAATCTCATTTTCTAGTCACAGGGAAATATTTTACAGTCTTTCCCAAACCTTCCACTGAAGCAAATGAGAGACTTGCTTGACAAGCAGCGAGTTGAAATGAAAGTGGAGAGGCAAGTCTCTTCTGTGTGTGTGGGTATCCAAGCATTCCTCGCTTCCTCGCTTCCTTTCAGTATCGTGTGTGTGCGCAGCATTTGGGATTAGATTTTAAAATGGGTAAAATGCTAAAGTACCAGTGAAGTCAGCAAAGACATGACACTTTACAGCACATAAGGATCTTACCTATTTTAACATAACACCTTTTTTAAAAGCCTGCAAGAATAGTATGTGGACTTGGCATCTGAGATATACCTCTAATTGGAAATCAAATGAATAATGTTGACCCTTGTAGATATAATTAAGCTTTGGTGTAGCTACTGGGGATTTAAATGCCATTGTCTCTCTTATAGCACAGAAATCAAGGTAAATAACCGTAATTATTCATATAGGAACACTCTCCTCCACTCTTATGGTTTTTGGCTGAAAAAAACAAACTAAACTTGCTGCACTTACTTGTAATGCTTAAGTTATTTTTTGCCACTGCAACTTCTACACTGAAATCTGTAGTTTCACTATGCGAAAGTCAAAGATGAATTATAGCTTTGTATTTAACCAGAAGTTCATTACTACACAGCAAATTCTTTAATACTAAGTTCCAATCTTTTTTTTTTAAACTGTTATGCAATTATTTTAGTATTAAAAGGATAAACAGTAGTCGCACTCAGAAGTCTGATGTTATGCGAAGACTTTTAGTAAATATTTAGTTCTTGTGCTTTCTCTCCCAAATCCGTGTGGCCTACCCTTGGACTAGCTGTAAAGCATTAGGAAAAAGAGTTCGACTAACATTTCTGTATCAACAACAGTAACTTTCAGGTGACAATACAGAGTTCCTAGACTCCTAAAAGCACATTACTTTTTAATACTAGAGTGTTTATGAAAACTACATTTATTCATTGGAAACAGTCAATAAAATGTATGGAAAACATGAGGCATGTATAAAATCTGATACATAAAGCACAGTATATAAATTTAGACAAAGGGAACAAAAATGCTGTAAATCCTTATTCAAAACAGTATTCGTAATGACCTCAGTGGCTTACTGTCAAAAACACAGATTGCAAGATTAGACGGGTAACATGTGTTCTGTGTATTTTCCGCATAAAATATATACACTTCAGTTCTCTCTGTAAATCTATTGTATGCAGTATACAGCTGTACATTTGTATGTAAACACATTAATACACCGATTTCAGATATGCTGTATGTGCAGTAGTGTTTTAAAAATTAAGTATTTTAAGAATTGTCTTGATATAGCAGGATCTACATCAACTCTTCCTAGCACGTCCAATAACTTTAATGAAAACAGGTTTCTGCATGTGATAGCGAGAACCTGAACTACTTGGTAACCTTTTAGTGCTGTAAGATGCCTCAAGTACAGGCATAATCTGTGGTTTGAAAAGAGCTGCAGAGAATCTTAAAGTACTTCAATGCTGTTTACTTGTTTTACTTCAGTCAAATGATCTCCATATACACAGCAAAGGCAAGAAAAACTGTTGCAGTTATCTTGCACACCACTGTTACGTTACTGCAATAGCTACCTGAATGAACGTGGCGAGTAAAACACAACTCATCTCCTGCTCCAGGATGATTTTGTTCTGAGGGTTATTGTAACAAGCAGCTATTAGCGAAGGGAAGAGCACTTTGATTAAACGAGGATCACTGAAATACTGGAAAGGCAACTGGCACAGTTTTTGCAGCACTGTGGGGTGACGGCCAGATTGTACAATGATCTGAAAATACAAACATAACAAAATTAAAACACGTGATCTATCTGTTCTTCTCTTCCTGTTAACCACCAAGGGTGCTGAAGTCATGCTAAAAAAATGAGCACGGCTGAGGAGTAAATACTAAAAATAAAGCTTATAACATTTAGTCCAAATAAGTTCTGTTTCAGTGTGCAAGTATTATTTTTATTGCAGAGGAACACAAAGAATATAAGGCTGTGAAACTTCTTTTTTTCCTGTATCACCCAAAAAGACAGTAAGTAAATGAGAAGGGGATTAATCTGCAGATTACAATAATATAGATAATTTAATACCTTCATTCAAAAGACAAAGAATTATAGCGAAGGGACTATTGTAAGTTAGAGCTATGAAACAAAAAACCACAACCCCTGCCATTTACACACAGTAAGCATGTGGTTTTGTTGGTTTTTTTTTTTTTGGGGGGGGGGGGGTCAAGAAAGAGATCACCAGGACTGTAAAAACCCTCCTGAAGCTCAATCATCTTTTACTAGAGTGCTCTCTGGCAATTAGAGAGGACTCTGTTTCATGGTAGATGTCTGCCACGCATTCTCAGGCACCAAAAAGAAAAGGTGATTGTAAGCTGCACAGCAAGGAGTTTCAGTAAGTAGAGACTCAGAAAGATCCTCCCATATGTATTTCTTATCTCAGTTTCTATCAGTGCCATTGACTCTAAAAGGAGAATTGTTTAGATAAATGGGACTGTTGTCATGAAGCAGGCTAAGTTTACAACTGTGTACATCTGAAGAAAAAAGTCAATGCTATTACTGGTCTCCTGCAAAGGAACCTTTCCAATTTACTTGATATTCTTATAAAATCTTTGTGATAAACTAAAAAATGCCAAAATCGGATCTGTTCCAAGTAACCTTGATTAGACAATTATAATATGAAAGAGCTGTTTGACCCAAAGTTGGCTTTTCGGTATAGGAGGAAGCTCCTATAAGGTTAGAACACTGTAAAACTTAGGGTCATGACTGTAAATTGTACTTGGAAAAACACAATTTTACAGGTACACACCCAGACAAGACTGCATTCAAATTAAAACCAGAAGGACAGAAAGAAGCAGTTGAGACCACAGGAACATAAATTACAGGGATTTACAAGTTTTCAAAGCACTTTTAACAATACCTTCAGAGCACACTCTCAGTTGATAATGCAGCTCAGTTTAAAAACAAGATCAACAAAGTAATAGTTTGCATTTTTTTCAGTTCACCAGTAAAGACGACATTGAAAACCTTTCAAAATACTGGCAGAAATGTCTTAATGCCCTTAAAGACAGGAGGAATTTTTAAAAGTCAGCCAAATATGTGACAATTACGCATACATTCAGACATTGTTTTGAGGAAAACATCACTGAAGCATTTGGATGATTCTAAACTTAACTACCAGCTACAAGCCTGTAAGCAAGAGGGTGCCTTTCGAGTTTGTGATTACTGTTTGAATTTTAAATTAACTGGAGTGGTTATTATATAAATCTATGTTTTTCTACCATAAAATATATAATCAGAGAAGTACTTAAAATCAATGGTAACTGTACTAAAGTAATGACAATTGGTATTTCTGATCCAGGGCAGAACAACAGAACTCTTGATTTCTTTTTAATGGCCACTGTACACTTGCATGAACAGGCAGAGGAAAAGAAGTTTTCGGGACTTCTCATTTTTCATTTCACAGTTTGCTTCCTTTACCAGTTCTAAAAACACCAAGGATAATTAGTGAACTCTCGCCAAACTAACAGTGCAGATACTCAAATAGCTTCCATGGAATTATTATTTCATTATCTTTTCAACATTTTACTACTATGATGTTATCAACATTAAAGATAGGAAGGTATATACAAGGGCTGCTGATTGTTTTAATCTGGTATTTATCACATGTGGAATCAATTTAATGATTTCAGCTCATTGTACTAATGCAGCTACTAAACCTGATACACTATATTATGTACTCTGGAGAAAAAAAAAATCATGAGTCACCCCTTACTGGAAAAAAACCCCAAACAAACCTCTAGCAGAGCACTTATTCCTTGTTTCACTGTCAACTGGTAGAGAAAGTGAAGTCCAGCACTTGACTTAGCAGATGAACAATGAAGAAAACAAATTAAAACCTTGCCCATGACTTCTTTACGGTGGAGAAAGACTTCTCTTGACTGAACAGTCACTTGGCTTAATGATCCCAGGGAGTTTTGCAGGCCTGGAATACTCATCTTACAAAATGCTCTAATATGAGATAGAAACTCCTTACTTAAATCCAGTGCAGAAAGCTTGCTTTTCCTCCCACCACATACTGGAATCCAGACATATTTACTTAGAATTAGCTTTTCTTGTTGCTCTCTCTCTCTAGCTTGAAAGTCAGATATGCCTGTCAAATGTAACCAGATCCTAATTAAATCATCGCATTTCTGTATAGCCAAGCATTTAAGCACCTGCTTAACTTCAGATATGTGCCTAGGTTCCCTTAATATTTGCTTGTGGTTTTCTTTTTCTGAATTGAGACCTATCAAATTCATATAAGCCATATTTTTTTTTTTTTTTTTTTTTTTATCCAGAGCAGGTAACTCACATCAATGTTTTCTATATTTCATTAAAAAATTTTGCTTACTCTCAAAAGTTACAGATATTCATACAAACTTATTGATTTTGCCTGTACTTAGCTTAAATAAATTCCAAAGAAGATGCACCCACTTAGCTTAGCTTATTTTTGGCCCTACACAGTAAACATGAGAATACCCTCTGAAGACTGAAACTATACACAGGTAAGAGACACAGCAAATATGTTTCTGAAATGCTATTTCATGATGAATTAATGAAGTTGGTTTTTGTGCTACCAGCCAAATTCAAGACCCTGATACATTTCAGAGGTAGAGCCCCTGTTAAGGAGCATGGTGACAGGATTCAGGGTTAGCATGCCAGAAAGCACTGGCCATTGGTACCGTCATTGGTACCGTCTACTCTCGATGTAAAAGCCTGCTGAAAATGAGAGGCTAGAGCTTCTTAAACCCTTTCCTCTGCTGAACTGAAGCAACCTCTACACTGTATAAGCTGATGGTTAGCAAGGCTGCACAATACATGCCACTCTAATATCCGATTTTGTTTACGTTTAACCTTTGCTAAAAGTCACCTTTAAGAACACTATTTTCCCTGCTTGGTCTCTGTCTGAATTTCCAGCTTTTCCTGTGCCACATACGCTGCGCCTACTGCATCCACACTAGCTGCCTACCCAGCACAGGGACTAATGTGATGACCTGTGGGAACTTTTTACTGAGCTACACCTTTCAAGGTTGCCAATCAGTTATCTTCTGTGACTCCCACCTGTTTACAGCCTTCTGCGGGTCCCGCTAATTTGCTGAATCTCCAATAGCCAGAGGGTCAGGCACTCTCTTCTGCCCTACCAGGCAATCCATGCTCCCACACGACTCTTTGGAAAGTGCACTCTGCACTCACAAGTGCAATAACCAGCCTGATCCACTGTACTGGTATTTCTGAAGTTTAACACTTTAGGAAAGCATGAGTCACGATTTCTAAAGTCTCTAGACGGAAGCCATTTTTTCCTCAAGTTTACTGGGGCCAATATTCACTACTTAGTATATTGCTTGGCCATTTGCTGCAATTCTTCTAGCTGTGAAAGTCTGAAGCAGTATAAAAGTCAGTCTTTCAAAACAGACTACAATGACAAAAGCCAGCAATATGCCACACAGCACTTGAGCAATAAAAAAGGACAATCAATCAAAAAAAATTAAAAGCTCCTTGTGGTATGGAACAGTAATAAAGTTGGGAGGGGAACTCATCATTTTGCTGGGAGATAAGGCTTCCCTTGTCACTTAGGTAGGGAGTCTGGCTACAGACCCGAGGTGACTGCTGGAAGGATATTCCATCCTGGATTCTGCAGTTCTTCCTCACATTCCCCCCAGGACAGCTCCAGCAGCCTTCCTCTCCTGCCGCTGCTTCCTGGCACCTTGCGAAGGAGATCTTCCCCGGGCTGAAGGCCTTTCCTAGGGAACTAACAAACCGCATGGACCCAAATAACTTGGGTACAATTCTCCTCTGGGTAGCAAAGGGAATGTTGCAGCTCATTTCATTTTTCTGTGAAGCTCAAAGGGCCCCAAAATAACTTTCTGATGACCCTGCAGGCACGAGAATCGTCAAAGTGCGACTCCTTTCCTTGCTTGCAAGGGCAGCAAGATAACTGCTGGCATACGGGGCAACCTTCGCCTGAGAACTAGCAAGGGAAAGATGTTTTGGTGAACACCACCTAATTCTATTTACATACTGTATATACATATATTTGTCTTTCACTTCACCTTTCTCTATATCGCTTTTATTGTGAATGAAAACTACAATTAGTTTTAAATGCCTATGTATGAATTTTTGTCAAAGCAGGGTAATAAAATCTTCATAACTAATAAGATACAGATCTTCTGAATGATACAGCAATGACACAGAACGTATCAGCAGTTACATGTCAAATCAGAAGTAAAATCTTACCAAGTCAATGGTTAATTTTACAAGAAAATTAAAGTAAGAATCCTCTAGCCTTTGAAACTGTATCTTCACAAGCAGGCAACTGAGTTTATAAGCACCTTGTAAGTAATAAACAGCATTTTCACTGAGAAAACTAAAGTGTCAGCCAGAAAGTTAAAGAATGACTGTATGTAAAATATTGAACAAATACTACCCAAATTGAACTGCTAATTCATATATTAATGTCATTCATATAGTCATACTTCCTAATTAGACATATAATGTAGATACATGCTACTAATTTTTCAAGAACTACTAGTTCAGTCAAGCTGCCTTGTGAAGACTTACATATTTTTAATTACAGAGTAGCATTTTTGGTGATAATCTAGATTTTTGTTTCCAAGTTGTAACTGCACACATTTTACATATGTAAAGCATTTTAAAAAAGCAAAACTAACTGAAGGTAAAACTTTGCCTGCAACCTTCCAGAGATTTAAGGAAGATTATGATCACAGATTGGTTTTCAGTGATTCTATGCATGTATGTTTAATATTGTCAGATATTTTATTACAAGTAAAAAAAAAAAAAAGTTCAGTCTCAGACCAAGAGCGTTTTCACTCCTTGTGTACTACACAAGGTTAGTCCAGGATTACTGCAGAGTGGAAGTGCTGATTTTTTTAGAGCAATATTTAGTCTAGTTCTACTGATGGATTTAGGTTTTCTTGTTTCACTTGGACATTTGGAGCTCTGGAAAGGCATCATTCATGTTTCTGTCCATATATACCATAAACCCACTGGAATTATCTTTCAAAGAGGCTAATTAATTTTCTGGTCAGGAAGAACAGAAAGCCAGCAGCATGCTTTCTGTCTATGCAAAGGCAAAAAAAAAAAACAACTGAGAAGTGAGTATTCAACTGATTCAGAAAGACAGGTTCTCAGTGAACTAAACTGTGCTAAGACCAGAGAACCATAATATTATGAATCGATTATTAACATTTACTGAAGATTATCCATACACTTAGAAAGCTAAAAGACATTCATCATGTGTCTAAAATGATAATAATATTTACCATTCTATTCAATTATTTCCTCAAAGGTTGCTTTCCCCCCCAGTAACAATTAAAAAAACCTCATCACAGTATTCCAGGTTAAAAATGAATTGGTTTAAGTCTGGTGAGAAGCTGTTCTCCTCTGAATTGTTCGACAGTGGTCTGGTTGTCAAGTCCAAGCCTAAGCCCAAAACAGGGTACGATTTTCATCGGTCAAAGCAGCTTCCCTAGCTATCAAAGGGAGTCACTAAACAAGATGGTGCATTTGCTAGGAGACATTCGCCACATCCATTTCGGTGTGGCAAGCAACGCTGCCAGCGATAATCCATTGTTCCAGGGTCCTTTAAGTCCAGGGCTGGGGGACACAGCCGGTGCTGGCTCTTGGAGACCTATGGGGTATACATGAGAGCCCTCAGCCCCAGGCTAACTCAGGAACACAGACGTGCACTTCCGTCATTTTTGTTTCATTTTTGGGAGACTTGCTGAAGACTTTTCACAAACAGAACTGGAAGACACAATTTAAGTGTTCTCAAATAGAAACACCATATGTGGGTACTTTTCAGAGCAGATCCTGTAACTTGAGCTCTAGTTTTCATTCTGTTGTGTTGCCCCATGATTTCCTTTATCACAGATTTCCCATTACCATTCGGGCAATGATTTTGCAAAAGCTGACATTTTACTGAAGTCACCAGTAATGCTTTTGTACACAAAGGTGTACAGATGTGTTTTCCACATGACAAATAACAGACAAGCTCACTGCAGCCTGGATACTCTCCTGAATCTCTCCTAGTAGCCACTTGGTTACTCTGCCTGCCAGCTCACATGGCCTTCCAGAAATCAACTACACAGAAATAACAGAAGATTTAAAAAAATGAGTGTCTTTAGATGTTAACTTCACATTGTTTGCTTATTATTTCTATTCCTTCTGCTATATCTTTGCGTCACATCATGGTTTATGCTGTTAAAAAATATGCAACATAAAAATGGAGAAACTTTGAGAGCAAATCCATTGCTGGCATCAATGGCACTGCTAGGGCACCATAAATTAGAGCTACAGGGGTAGGGGGATGTCCAGCTAAGAAAGTAGAGACAATGTCCAGCAACTCCCCGCTGCCACCTGAGCACCTGGAACTGCACACATGCTGCCAGGTCTCCCCAGCAGCAGAGGGATGCTTGCTTGGCAACACTGCAGCAGGAAGGTAATGGGACTTAGGGGTGCTTTCTGTAGCCTACCAGTTTCTTTCATCCACAGAAGAAAGGAAAAATTGCTTCTTGCTGCTTTAAGAAAGCAAAAAAAGGAGAAAGATTGCCAAGGAGAGAAACTGAAATCTGTAGCCACAAAAAACCCAAATGTCAACATTTTGAACAAAACCTTACAAGTCATTTAAGTGCACGACTCTTGCGTGACCAACTCTGCACAACAATGTTGTGTTCTTCGTACTCTATAGTCAGGCTGGTGTTTTTTAGTAATTTTGACCAGGTATTAGAAGTTGTATGTAGCTCTTTTATCAAATGACAAGTGAGATAAAGTTATACCAACATCAAGTGGATACAGGAAAATGGAGCTGAATCATAACTTTGTAAAGTTTAAAGCTTCCTGAAGCAAAACCTTCCTCAGCTCTTGGAGAGAAAAAACTGCTCATGAAATGGTGTATTCCATAGGTTCTTAGAAACAAACACAGTGATTATCACTGCGAGGTGAACTAACTTTCTAGATAAAATCCTTCTCAATAGAATTTCCTTTTATTTTTATGAAATGAAGCATTAATGTGTGCTCTTCTACTTGACTGTGCTCTTCTGCTATAATGTACTTCATGTTCAGATGCAATTTTCTTAGAACAAATCAGACTAAAAAGCTAATGGTTCTCTAAGGGGCACTCCTTGCCTTTTCCACTGTCTTGTATGACCTACAGTTCCAAACTTGAACATGACCATTATAAACATTTGGATCTTAAAATTGTACTGTTGGTATAGGAACTATTAATGTTTCTTTTCTATTTATTTGTCATTTATATAAATGTCAGTTCTAATTTGTACAAACAACTAATAACTTCATTGAACAAGAACTGTGCATCTGATCTCTGCAACTACAGTATTCCATCGAACAGTTAAATCCTTTTGTTTGATGTCAGGTTATTTATAACTTTGTAGAAGAAATAAGTCTTTATATTAGTAGTCCAGAGTTTCTCTTCAAAGTTAGATCTGCATTATTTCTTTGCTTCTATATAAACAGATCTCATACTGCTAGTATTTAATCACCAGAATATGTCACCACTTAGGCTCTTCTTCTGTTTTAAGGTCAAGCTCTTTTCTTTCCATTTTGCAAACTCCACTACTGGCAAGGCTTGGAGCAAAGAACGCTCTAAATTCCTCCTAACATCTATCAGGAATCAGAGCGCCGTTTCCATGCAAAAACAATGTTCCGGAATGCTACATTAAAAATTAAAAATAAGAATTTTGTCTATTTGAAAAATTCCAGTGTTTATTTTCTTAACATCACATGTAAATAACATTAGTCTTCCTATAAACCACATTATGAGCATTGTCCTTTTAGAGCTAGCTCTATGGTTTAAGCATACAGATTCAGTGGTGCTCTGTGTATACACAACAAAGAAAAAAATTGTCCGAGCAGTTTTTGTATAAACATCCTAAGCCATTTGAGCATTTCGGATAGGACAATGGCAAATACAAGCACAGTGATGCAGTAAAGATGTAAAAATGTTTATCGAAAGTGATGCTAGTGGGAAATCTAGATAAAGAAGTTCTTTATACAAAGCTCTTGAAAAAATGTCACCCAAAATGATAACTAATAAGTCACCTTAGTTATAAGATAAAAAATGAAGTATATATAGATTAAATTCAGCAATAAATAAATAATATTAAACAGATATTGTAAAAGATAAGGTCATTACAATGTGATGAAAGGAGAATGGAACCAATTCTAATATGCATTGAGGCTATTTGTCAATTTAACACATGCCCAGGCTACAGGATAAAAAAAGTTATCTAATGCCTGAACTAGAAAAGGTATTAAGGAAAAGCCTAACTTTAAAAATTGTAGCATTTTAGCATTTTACATATTAACATAAATGTTTAAGCATGTGAGGTTGCTTTCATGCTTAACGTTAATCATATACTTAAATACCCTGTTAAATTTAAGGGTATCATTGCTTTCTAGAAAATAGTAAGCTTCATAGTTTCCAAAATAACGTAACAGGAGATTTATATGTTTAAATGTTGGCCTAATAATTTTTAATCAGAGGAGAGTATTATTATTTATCAAATGCATTGAGAAATACATATATTCTGTAAGCTCAAATAAAAAACCCCATCATGCCATGTCTCAAATCCCTAGGTATTATTCTGAACACTGAAATGATTAGAATTAGCCCTTGTAGGCCTGCATTATTTCTGAAGAATCACCTTCACACTTAGATAAGCTCTTCAACTTTGATGATGTACCACTTGTAAATTTAAGCTGCTGCTTTGGGTGTGATTCTCTACTCATTTACACAGATGAAGCTCAACTGCTCTGAATGAAGAATTCTTGACTTAAAGGCTAGAGAAGAAACAGGACCTTAGTCAACAGAAGTTCAAAGATACTATTGGCAGAGGTTTCTGCCATCATCCTTGAAAACATAGCTAGTTTGGGTCAAAATCCCCAGAAGGTGTGAATAATTAAAATATTGCAGTCTAAAACACACAAAATCTTTTAGTGTGTCTCAGAGCATTTTCTCTCTTCAAAAGCAAGCATTTTCCATCACTCTCCAAAACCCTACTCGCAAGTAAGCTATGTGGTCTTAGAACTTTTATTACTAGTACATTTTGTCTTCTGGCTTCCACAATGAACATAAAGGGTTTGTGAAAATATCTGATCATCAACTAAAAAGACTGTGAAACACTGAGCCATTGGACATGCTACAGAGCTGGCTGAGGAAAAGTTTCAAACAGAGAACAAGAAAATGTACTTTTCTGCCATGAAAAATGTGCTACAATTTACCCATTACTAAGGGGAGAGGAAGATGAGCAAGATTTTCCATAGTACTCACTTTGCAAGATTTAATGCATTTTGTTTTTTCTTATGTTTCAGTATCACTTCAATCCAGTGTTACTTGAGCTGAATATGATGAAATGGGTTTGGGAGACTTCTTTGGGCCTCTTGCAGGTTCCCACCCTTAGAGCAGCATCCAAGCGCTCGGAACAACTGTCAACCGCCTGAGCCCAAAGCTGTGAACACAGAGCAGGCTGGCGTCCTCTCTGCATGGGGCCACCGATGGTGGGGACAGTCACTGTGGGTCTGCAGAGACTTGGAAACTTAGAGTTTATGGGAGAAGTACAGGGAGTTCCCTCACACATGAGGCGAGACAGACAATAGCTTACAAGGCCTGATTAAATATTTGCAGGCTTTAGACTTTGTTTTAAATTTCTATGTGAAATTTAATTCTCATGAAAAGGAGAGACTGACAGGCTGGGTGGGAAGGAGGCAGAGCGAAGGCAGGCGTTGTGCAAGCTTCTGCGTCCATCTCCGCCAGCGGATCTCCACTGGCCAAACCCATAAATGTTTCAGGCTCAGGTCTTAGCTGAGAAGAAACTGCTTATTAAGCAGGATTATGCCAAACTCTGTGGTGTTTGTTCAATGTGGACAAAGGTCCACTGGGGATTAAGCTGAGACTACCAAACCCTTTTTCTTCCTGACCCAGGAATAAGATTAGAACATCACTCTCTGGAGGCGGCATTAGCCGATTGCTCACTCTCTTCATCTCTAAGCTTTAGTGACGGACCGTATTTTAAGGTTGTTGAAAGTACTGGCTTTTTTTATGACAGTGGGAGCTAAATTTACCCCGTGCTTACAGTTTGAGAATAAGACAATAAGATAAATCCAAGTGCATTCATTTCTCATATTAACTCCTAAACACTCTCTCTTTCCCTCCTACAGGAATCAGCCAGCCATCATGAACTGAAGCTAAATACACTTGATTTCATGTGACGTCTTTGCTCCTATTAAATTACCTTCCCCACACCCTCTCAAACCTTTTTTTGAAAGGTTTAAAGAACTAAACCCACAACCTCAACATGAAATCCATACTCCTAAAAATCCCTCCTCTGGAAAGAAACTAACAAAATCAGAATTAAGTAATTTCAGATCCTGTTTACTTACAAATATGGACATTAGCTATACAGTAACTACCAATTCCTGCATCTTTACCCATGTTGTATTTTCAAAAACTCCACCTACCCCATCAAAATTGTTCCAATAACTCCATAGCCCGAAAAGCAACATAAATAATTAAAGTTTAATGATGGCCTCTAGTAAACAACCCATATGGAAACTCTACATAATATTTTTATAACCACTTTTCCAAGTTTTCCTGTCAACTTCTGATTTTCACAATTTTTCCATTTTAAAAGTATTTTTCTTTCTTCGCACTAACACTAGAGGAAACTGGCCATGTACCTAAACTCGATATGCACTAACACTGTCAAAAGCAGTTAAAAATAATTTCCCTACAGAAGATAACTTTAGATTAAAAGTCACTTTGTAAGTGTCCCTTACAACCTAGCCATACTTGTAACCATAGTTAGGATATATGTCACATACATATATATGTATGTGATACACACTTACTGTAGGATAAAGTATACTGTTATTTTATGACAGAAGTAAGACTTGCCACATGAAAAAAATGCTAAAATGTAAGAAAATATAACTATAAGCCTATCATTGAACAAAAAAAGGGAAAAGACAATCTCAGGATGAAGACTTTCTTAGGGACTATCTACCATGCTTTCTTTGTGCTGGGCATGAAAATAAATGTGTCATAAATTTCATGATCCATTCAGAACTGTAACTGCCATAAAATATTTTAACTTCTTTGAACATCTTATACCTGTGATACTGCTGTGTGACATTTTTTTTTTTTTTTGACAGGTGAAATTCCTCTCCCAAAATATCCTGTAATCTTACTGTTCCTTATTTCTTTAACTGGAGCTAGCTGGTATGCCTGAAACATGTTTTGCGATTTCCCACATCTATATAGCAAGGATAAATTTGTAATAAGTGAATGATACTATTAAATCTAATTCCGTGTGCTTCTATTTTCAACATATGGATTATTAGACATTAACATTTTCATTGTTTATAAGTTTACAATAAGAATAATGTACTGTTCTTATGGACACAAGTGTCTAGGGATAAAAGGTCTGGAGTGACAGAGAAATAAGTTAGACTCATCCAACTGGAAGACAAACTTTTGGGGATGAAATCCCTTCTTCACAGACACATGGTTTACATATCCAAATTTTTCCAATTGCATTTGCTATTCTAAGAGAAGTTTTTCCTTCTATCTACACACCATAATTTTATAATTAAGTTTTTAAAAGCTGCATACACTTTTCCCTAGCTCTTTGACAGATTTTGTTTTGTGATCTAGTAATAATGTTTTAGTTCGGCAATTTAGAAGTATACAGTTCCGGATCCTATATATCCCAAAAGTTAGTGAGATTCTTCTAGAGCACTCTAAATACAGTGTGTGTCAAAACCTGAAAGTACAAAAGCTATTTTTATTTAAATAAATGCATAGCAATACAAATAAACAATACAACTTCTTTTGGAGCCTGTCAGGCAAGATCCTGAGTCTGAGGATCTGATTTGTGATGACTTTTCATATGAAAAATATTCAGTAATTGCAATGACTATGGAAAGATTTTTATTCCCAATACAGCAATGTGAAAGAAGCCAAATTGTCTGTCATTCATGTTAATTTAATTACAGGACCACATTCAATTATCCAATATAATATGCAAATGAAGTGAGTTGACAGCACATGCTAATTATATTCATTATAATAATTAAATCTAACAATGAAAGGGAATAAAAATGTAATGAAATAGAAGGATATTTTTAATTAACAAGAACATTTTAATTAGAAACTGTAATCCTATAGCCTGATATAGTATGGTTGGCTTATTGAAATATTGGACATTATTTTTATTATGCAGTTTAGTTTTACATGTCTATCCTTAGTACCATGGGACCTGTTTTCGTATGTTAGTAGATTAAATGGTGGCTAAAAAAAGAAAATCAGTTTCCTTGATCATACTTCATGTGAAGCAGATGCATAATAAAGCCGAGCTCCGCTGCAACATGATTACAGAATCCCGTCTCGTGAAACACAGGCTGTCTAACTCTGTAGTAAACAAAAGTTCACGTGCCGATACAAAACAGACAGTGTAGTTTAGGCTTGACTAATGATGTTAAAGCATTTAAAAAACTGAAGAAACACTCCTTGCTTTTTGAAATTTTCAGTTTCACAACTGATTTATTTCTTCAGTGACAGCAGCTGCCCTGAAAAAGCTTTTGTTTTATTTTTGTTAAAACAAAATACAAAAAAAGGAAAGGAATATTACTAATATATTATATGTGGGCAGAGTCAGCAAAATCATAGTCTTTTTAAAATAAACAGAGCAAGCACTATCAAAACACGTCAGAATGTGTTCCTTAGGAATCCATTGTCCTCATTGCTCCTTGACAGAATCACTTGGGCCTGGACCAAAAGCCAGCCGTGGTGAAAATGCTAACTGGAACCCCAGCTACTCTCTCTGCATGTATGTGGGACCCACCGTGAGGCCCCCCCTTATTTGGGGCTCCTGGAAACTGCAGTGAAATATGAATCTCAAAGCTATATGAGAGAAAATAAGTTTCCTTTTTAATTTGCCACTCAACTAAATATAGAGACTTTTACAGATAGTGTAATAAAACCAGACAAACCTATATTACATTAAATGATTGGCATATGATGCTCTTGGAAGATTTTCTTCTATGAATGTGAAATATTTAGGAAATTGCCCTTTTATTATTTTGACTGCATAGTGGTAATAATTCACTTACTTAAATCACAGTACTACTACAGAAGGTCAATGTTGAGGTTGACAGGCTGTAAAATTTCCTTTTTAGAAATCTATCTATTCTCCAAACTGGGAAACTGCAATTTTTTTGAATAATTAATGCCTTTTTTCCTTATTCCAGTATGCCACTTTGGATATTTATCTCTTGATGTGGGCAGACAAAGGAATCACAAAAAGGCACACTGAAAACTCCAAACAACTATTTGTTCTTTTTTTTTTTTTTTAAGAGTTGAAAGGAATGAAAACATACAAAGGATTGTAATAAGGAATACAAATTTAGAGAGGAAAAGACTTATTTAAACTACAAACATTTCAAAGCAAATGTACATTTGACTGCAAGAATAATGTGAATCTGCTTTGAAATACATCAGTTATTGACTCCTTTAAAGTTTATTCAAACACTAAATAAAAAAAGCTATCAGGCTCTATGGAAATTTCTTTTCGTAGCTCAAGTCTGGTGTATCTATTTTTATTATGCTGTTCTTTCCAGGAGGTTCAAGCCTACTATTTGAAAGCTTTCACTGTGAGACGAATTTTTTATTTTTAGTAGGACTCTGCAGATGATCAACAATGAAAGAAAAAATTCGAAGCTCATAACATACTAAAAAATTAAACCATAACTGAATGACTAGAAAGCACTTCCCTTTTCATGAAAGGCATTTTATCTTTATTGGAAATCACAACACTAACAGCACCTGAAAATAACGACCGTAAGCAAGTTGTACTGCTTTGCCTAGTAGTAAAAGGAAAAATACTTCCTTTTACTAAAAAACCTTCCCTGCATTTTGCAAGTACCTGAGTGAGGAACGCTTCAGTTTGTCAAAATGTTTTCTTTTTAACCAAAAAAACCCAAAACAGAATGCCACATCCTCAGTTAAACACTTGGGAATATCAGAAATTACATAAAAAGTTAAGCACGTCATGACGTCTCTTGAGATAGTACTACCAAAGCAAACCACCACAGAAGACTGCTTTCAGTGTATGAAAAGTACTAATGTACCGCGGTTGTTTAACCAAAGACCTAAACTTGACTCTCAGAGCTGCAAAAGCTACCTTTTAATCTTGAAAATTAACTCAGTCCGGGGGTAGATTACTGATGGTACATGACCTCAAGCCCCAGTGCACATGCTGAAGACTCCGAGACACTGAAAAATCACCAGCTGGGAAGCATGCCCACAGACAAACACATTTTGCACATACTTAGTCTCTTGACTGCCTGCCGGCAGCCACCATAGCCAGCTGCTGCCGTGGCACGGTGCCTGCTTGCCATGGTCAGACCTTCGCCCCAGGGCATGAGCGCTAAACAGTGTGACAGGCACTAGACTACTCTAACTGACATCGCTGGTAGGAAATCCCTCTTCTGCGCTATTCCTGGCACATTTATAGTTTCAAGTCCTCCATGCAATGAATCACATCTGTTTGTACTTGTGTGCCAGAAAAGAAATTTTTAAACCCCAGAGAAAATACAACATTGTTTGCTAGCACTTCGGGATGCCAGCACGACCCGTTGTGTAGCAGTGGGAATCAGAAAATGGCAGCAATATCACATGGATTTTCAAAACGACCATATTAAAAAGTGTTGCCCACAGTTAGCTCCAGATCCTGCGTGGGATTTGGTTGCACAGGGTAGGAAGGCTGCAGGATCCTCCCTCCAGCTGTGGCCAAAGCCACAGAAACATTACTATATAGTTACATTATATAATTATATAATACTTCTCACAGCATCGTCAGCTTTAAGATATTATCATGTTCCAATCATAGTCAAAACTGTAAGAATGTTATCGGATGGCTTTTCTCTAAACCGTTGCTGACAAGTTGCAACACTTCTTTCTTCTGCTCGTCAGCTTAACTGAGGGCACTAAGCTCCTCATCCTGAACTCCTACCCCAAAAGTGGAACAAAAACAGGAACCAGGTGTTACAAATATGGAGAGAGTAACTTCACAAAATACAGCATTCAACTGAATCATACCACAGATGTAGGCACCATGATGCAGGTTCTATGTACCCAGAGTCTGGTTCACATACTCAAAAATAAAGAGCTAGTGCCAACTTCTGCCCTGCCCAATACATCCTGAGATGCTACATATAAGCTGAGGAAACTCAGAGATTTTTAAGGCTAAAATACTTGAAATATTTTTGAAGTGGACAACAATCAAGGAAGCTAAATGGGAATTTTCACTGTTTGTTCAACAGAGTATTTGGTTTACTACTAAAAAGATTCAAGGAAAAGGATGGCTTAAACTTAAATGAGTGCTCTGGTTACCAGGGAGATGGCTACATTGGCATCTGAGGACATGTCTTCATGGCAGACTAGCTTAGTTGGCTTTAAAAGGGTTTAACTTGGGTACCAGAGCCATCTGATCAAATAGACATGAAGTTAACTTGGAATTAAGAATAACAGTTGCTAAGTATATCTTGGCAGCAAGTAAGGCTACTTAAAAATCAGTGCAATGTCAGCATCATTGTCTGCATAAGAACATGGAGTTTGCTTATGGACGCATAAAATTAACGTTTTTGTGTTAAGATGCAACTTCAGCTTCTCTTTTGCAAATGCATATGTTTGCGCTCACAGGAATTCCAAGCGCTTCAGCAACACTGTTGAGGGGATTAGTTTTCTTGAGGGATCCATGACTAAATGTGCCCTTGATAACTTCTGATCCCATTTTCCATTTGCCTTACCTGATTATCTGTGTTGTTTACAGTAAAATAGCCCACACAAATAATGACTTCGTGTAGCAATCCTTCACAGGTATGCTGGGAACAGTACCACAGCAGAGAGCTGATAATATGCCGGAATGCAAGGGACAGTCCTTCAGCACCCACAATAGACTGAAAAAAAGGCCAAGAAACAGAAATTACAGTCTAGCAGCATGTTACAGAAATTGTGAGAGTTACATACACATCAATTGCACCCTTTTATTTTTTCTGCAAAGCATAGGGTATGTTCTTTGTTGCGATGACTTTGGAGCAGGACAGAATCAGCTCTCTTCTTTCAGTAACTTATTGTTTACAACTGGACTATAACATTAAAAGCCACAAAAACAAGAATAAATTCCAATTTTAAAGGGACACTGCAAAAATTGGATTCTGCTTAGTTGACATTCAGTGTAGCATTAGGTTGACCACTTCATTTGACATACATTACATGTTCCAGGAAAACTTAATGCTAATAATATTTCTTAGTAATAAGCAAAAGAAACCAAACCATCTTCATTTCTGCAGAAGAGCAAAATGCATTTCTCATTAATAACTGCGCTCTGAATGGAATACAAAGATTAATAACAAATAATGACTTTTCAAACATTAAAAGAAGTTAGAAACATCCAAACAGAGAGAACACTCAGCTGCAAAGCTTCTTGGGATGTTTTTTAAAAGTAGGCAAATTGCTGTAACATGGAGATTCAGAATTAGATTTTATCTGTGCAGCCTACAGCCTCTATTTAATAAACATGTCAAACAGACAGAACGACACAAGGTCAAAGGGGAAAACTAAAGCACAAGGAATGAGCATGACAGTCTACTAACTCTAATGAAACAGCAATGCAGGCCTGTGAGAAAATCTCTTTCATTTGAGAGTTTTCTTCATTTTATACCTCGTAGCCTGTGTTAAGTACGTATACATAAATCCCAGTCTGTAGTATAGTTCAGTTTTAGCATACTCCAAATCTACCCAGCAAAAGTAGAATGCTTGACAATTAAAACAGACTCAGCTGTGGATATTTTCCACCTTGAACCTCAAGCATTCTGGTAAGTTAGTGTATTTTCAAAATTTAACGCACAATACAGCCACCATTTACTGCTTTACATCATGTAAATGCCATGTTCTTAGGTCCACCCTTATTTAATTAGTGCTATCCACGTATGCTGTGACCTAGCACTCTGGGTTTAACCTTCCCTGATAACAACAGGTCAAAGGGCACCTGAGTTTGTGTATAAAAGTTAAACTAATTTTTCAAGGAAACTATGCTTCCTTTTTAGCCAGAATTAATATCAGCTCAGGATCTTGCGTCGTTTCTCACTACCATCTTTCCATTGTTTAGACTGTCAAATTAAATGAAATATATACCCATAAGCCATCTGTGCTAATACAAACTCTAGAATACCAGACCTCTTCTGTTAATCAAAAACCCCTATTCTATAGTCCTACTATTGCGTGGTAAAACTATTCCTTAGAGATAATTATCAGAGAGTACATAAACTACGCTTTTTCTCTCTGCTGTTTGCTAGCCTGCTATAGACCCAAGGTCAGAATGGACAGCAAACTGCCTCAGATGTATGTTGATTTTTTTAACATTACAGAAACAAATCCCATTAATACATTGAAACGGATAGCTGCTGAGATTACACAAGTGTGTCTGTCCATCACAAACAATACTATGCCTACAATTCAGTAAGACAGCTAAGTGGATACTTCCTAAGCCAAGCCCTGCATCGAGGAAGTGAATTAAATAATTCACACTGGTTAGTTTTCTACCACCCTTTAGACAATAATTACTATCTTGTGCCATTTTATGTAGAACAAACTAATGCAGATAGTGGGATTTGGGAATTAATGCTCATGGTTTGTTATAAATGCTCAGATACAATGGTAGTTGGTAGAGGGGTGAATACAGACAGTGTAAGTAGAAGCCTGCATTTTAAAAATTAATAGCGGTTTCTTGAGATAGCAGGGAGCAGCCCTTCAGCCAGTGCGATTCGCTATAGCTCCCCTACAAGCTGTAACTGTCCCAATTCAGGTCTTACTCTCTGGTATATACCTGTAATATCTACAGCAACAAATAAACATCCAGTCTCAAACCAAGAGGTACTGAACAAGCTGTAGAACTACTTTGATACACCTTGATTTACAGAAAGAAAAGGGAGTTAATGGTGTGTCTAAGAGTTGTTTTACATGAAACTCCAATAAATTCACTGTTTCTTTGCCCTATAAAAAAAACCTCTGACTGGACTGGATCCTGGAACTGCATCTATACAGATCAATGTTGCCACACGCAAATTGCTTGTTGCTGTTATTAGAGATGCTAAATGTACTAAAAATCAAAGTCAAGAAATAAGAACTGAAGGAGACTTATACCCTTACACTAAATTCTTTGCTCATGCAAAGCTTGTGCTGAGTTTAATGTATTTCAGATGGAGTGTGTGGTACAACTTACATACAAATTACATATTAAATGCAACAGAAACCTGTTCTGATGAATTGTGTAAGATTGATGCTGCTAAAGGTGTTTTGCAAAGCAATGCTTTTTGACAGGTGTTTTATATTAACATAACAGCTTCGCCAATTTATCTGAGAAATACACTAGTATTTGTATTTTCTTTGTATGGAAAATGATTCATTTACACTAGAAATCTGTTCACAGAAGAAGGGTAAGAAAAGACCTTCTCAAGACTCAAAATGTGATCTTTTTGGATTTTTTTGTGAACAAGAATTATTAAAAGTTAAATTTCCAATTTTTGGTCAATAAAATTTTATTTGGATTAAAAAAATTAATATCAAGTGATTTTCAGTTTCAGTTGTACAATCTTAAAGCAAGTAGCCACTGAAAGCACTGACAAATGTAAATTGTGGTTATAATATAAGCAAGTCCTTTCACATAGGAAAAACTGTTGTTTCGTGCTTTTGACCAAGATTTTTTTTACATTTTTGGGGCTTATTAAATATAAAAAGTACTATGTTAAAATGATGCTTTTTGAATAGATAAGTCATGGATTGGATTCAGCATTTCATGTATTCTAAATTTTCACTTTTTGATTAAATTAATGAGCCATAACTATATGGTGGAAACAACAACAGTTACCAATTTTATGCATGAAGAAAACCTAAACATTTAATCATGAAAGTCCCTTCAATAACTCAGATCTTAAAGACAAAACTTAGTCCAAAAGTATATACAATAATTAACATTTTCACACTAAGCAAAAGTTTCAAAACATCTGTTACCTGAAAGGCAGGCAGATCAAGAACAGCAAAACTATTGAAGAAACGTAAACTCTGAATGGCAACCTGGATTGTGTTTGCTGCATAGCTGTCTTTAGGACTTGCTGTGTTTGGATCTGAAATTGTCCCGTGGAAAAGAACACAGTACAGCATATGCAAGACTCCAACCAGATCCGTAGACTGAAGAACTGCTGTTAGTCCTGTGGGGTCCTGGCGCGTATTGTCAAATATGTTCCAAGATCTGTCAAAGAAACATTAAGCCGTCTGAGGAGGAGACCAGCACTCAGCTAGAACACTTGCCCAGGATGCAGTATTTCTAATAAGCCAAAAATTAGAAAAACGGTAAGCTGTTAAAAAGGAAAAAACCTGATGTCTAATGTGTCAAGAAACCACAACATTTCCAGAAAATACTTTCAATAATCCGGGCACTGTCTCATGCTCTCTTTTAATTGCAGTGCAGCTGTATCTTTAAATATATTTCTCCACATACGGGTGTCTTTACTCCCAAAATGGGTTCACGACACCAGCATGAGACCATGCAGAAAATTCGACAGCTTTAAAGTTAGAAGCCTGGAGGCACTTTAGGGGCTCCATGCAAGCTCTGTCTCAGGTCAGTAGCCTACACCCATCTTTCTTCCTTGCAACACCAGCCAGCAGAGGTGGGAGAACTCCCTGGAGCCTCTCACTGCCTCAGTGACGGGCTGCAGGCAACTGGAACAAACTGCCTACCTAAGTAGCAAACTAAGTTACTAGGACCAGATGATCTTAATCAAATAGTTCTGCAGGAATTTAAGAATGAAGTGGTCGAGCAGTTAACAAAACACACTACTGCTTATTTCAGTCAGATGTTATTATGGGAGACTGTATGGTAACAAAGCACAAACAAGTAAGAAATGCTCGAGACAAACCAGCGCAGCTTGTACGAATGTAAACTAGGTTTCTTTGTTATCTTTTGGTAACGGAGAAGGTTTTTGGCTATCTAGGATATCAGAACAGGCAGGCAAATAACTCGGGATGCCCTTTCCATTCTCACATCCAAACTTTCAAAAGCACTTAACATAATCCCTCCATGATTTGTACTGTTCATGTTCTTTCACGTTATTAATAATCCAGAAGATGATGCAGCACAGTCCCTACTAAGGAAGATTAAGATTATTTAACTTCCAGAGCAGTGACTACGTGTGGAAGGCAGGTAAACATAAAATAAAGCACAAAAATAATTCGACATGTTTTATATACTCTGAGTTCTAATTCAAACCCAACATGTAAATCACCTGAACTTCATTACAGAAATACATTTAGTCTATATTGGCAATCAAAGGAAGCACTAAAATACTAAGATACAGTGAACAGTAACACTGAAAATATGTTACATCAAAATCTGGTCTTTACCTCATCTACCATGTTTCCATCTTAACTAAAAAAAAAGAACAAAGAAAAAAAGAAATAAGTGCCAATATCAAAGATTGAGTCTATATGTTACTCTTTTTTATAATTAAAGGAAGATATGACAGGTGATATGAGAAGATGTTTTAAAAGGGCAAATTAGATGAGGGCATCTTTCCCCTTTTATAACAAGTAAAACCAAAGGAAATGGGAAAGTAGTGGAGACAAGAACCACTTCCTAAAACAATCCACAACTCTGAAGACCTCAGTTTAATACAGAAAAGACTGGACACTCAGAGGGCTGAGAATATTCCTGTTGACCAGAATCAGTAAGGAGCTTTTCCTTGACTAGAATGGCTCTAAATGATCTTTTCAGTATCTGCATTAGAAGCACCCTGCACCACCTCTTACACACATTGTTCCACTCCAGTGAAGTTTCCAACCCAGAGCCTAGGTAGGCTGACTAATCCTGCTTTTTATGATACAGACACTTCTCTTCAATGGAGCAACTAAACCACGAGTTCAGCAACTACCAAGTTTTGGCAATCATCATCATTATCTTCTGTCATTTTCACTTTTCTAGTGAAGCAAAAAGACCAGGTAAGAAAGCACCACCTCACCCAAACCCAATGTCTATCAATGAGAATTTCTATTGGTAACAGCACACCGTTGTTTCCTTGGACCAAAGCAAAAGAGAGAGAAACAGGCAGAGCAGGATAACAAACCCGTGTTCTCCACGTCCCAAAGGAAGCCCTGATACTGGGCTAACTTCAAATATACCTTAAATATTTTAAGAGAAGAAGGAACAACTGTTACATGAAACACCATCTTTCCAGTTATAATAGCAAACCTGAAAGCTAGTATCTATGCATTTTGTCATGGATACAATTCTTCTGTAAGGTAGCATGAGTGGGCACTAAAAACATGAGCAACACCTGGTTGTTTCAGACAGCAAGGCTGATAACCAGGGTCTTTCAAACTCCCGTCGTGCCCCTGAGCAGGGACCGCTTAGCAGCTGGGTGGGGACAGTGTGCACAGCTACTGCAAGGAAGCTGAAATGCTGCAGGTGAAGGAGGGACAATTTAGGAGGCACAGGATGGTTATTTTAGCACCCAAGCTATGAAGTATCTCTGCACAGCCTCTGAGGGGTCTTCTCGCAGCCTGGAGCCCAGATGAATACAATAGGACAGTATTTGGGTTGTACACAACTTACTCTACTAGCACCCATCTGCTTCCATCACTGTCCGCTCACATCTTTACATTTAGAAAGCAGTTGCTCAGATCACTCACTTCTGCTTTTTATCAGTTAGATCACACATGTAAGGAATGATCTTATCTGAAATTAACATTTATGGGTACCACTTCTTTCCAAGTTATTTCTGTTTATAGTCCATGAGTGTTCAAAGCTACTGAAAACGCTTTTAAGTACAGCATCCTCTGCTGCTACCTCAAGGATTAATGTCCCGGTCCTATTTCAGCAATACCTATTGTCCTGGTTTCAGCTGGGATAGAGTTAACTGTCTTCCTAGTAGCTGGTACAGTGCTGTGTTTTGAGTTCAGTATGAGAAGAATGTTGATAACACTGATGTTTTCAGTGGTTGCTAAGTAATGTTTAGTCTCAAGTCAAGGATTTTTCAGCTTCTGATGCCCAGCCAGCGAGAAAGCTGGAGGGACACAAGAAGTTGGCACAGGACACAGCCAGGGCAGCTGACCCAAACTGGCCAAGGGGGTATTCCATACCGTGTGACGTCACATCTAGTATAGGAACTGGGGGGAGTGGGGACGGGGGGACTGCCGCTCAGGGACTAACTGAGCATCGATCGGTGGGTGGTGAGCAATTGCACTGTGCATCATTTGTATATTCCAATCCTTTTATCATTACTACTGTCACTTTATTAGTGTTATCATTATCATTATTAGTCTCTTCTTTTTATATTCTATTAAACTGTTCTTATCTCAACCCATGAGTTTTATTTTTCCCAATTTTCTGCCCCATCCCACAGGGTGGAGGGGGAGTGAGTGAGCGGCTGTGTGGTGCTTAGTTGCTGGCTGGGGTTAAACCACGACACCTATGCTGCACAAAAAACCACACAAGATTGCATAACTACTTCACAAATCTTTGAAAGAAGCAATGAGATCTTTAGGTGAGACACAGTAAGAACAAAAGCAATGTAGCTGTGCGTATTTTCCAGTACCTGTGTTGTTACACAAGTGACTCCATTACCACCAGTCACCACCAGACCTCCACTACAACTCTGCAAGTTAGCAGTCAGCCATTTGTAAAGAGTCAGCTGGAGACAAACGTGTCTGACTTTATTGTACAAGTTCCAAAACCAGCGTGTTCGTTTAATACTGTGGTAGCCAACTGAACATCTAACAATCCTTAAAGAAAATGTGCCACAAAACCAGCTGTGACAGTGCTTCAGAAGGCCACCGGCATAGGATTCTCTCAAAAAACATGTAATAACATTCCAAAGACAAGCTGAAGTACATTAAAAAGATGATTAAAATTATGATTTGATGCCACTTACCTGCCGTAAAAGAAGAACCACAAACATTCAGCTGGTGATCTGTAACACTCATAATGACCCTAACATTTACTCCATAAAGAATAAAAAAAGTGGGAAAAATACTAGAGCTAGAAATGTGTTTTGGGTGGGACTACATGGCACAACAGTTTATGGCATTACTTTTGTTTTCCTACACCTGGAATCCGTGCCCAAAATCTTGATTTTGAAGCTCTGTGGTCTTTAAGTGAGTGTGTTTGAATGGAGTCAGCAGAGACACTTCCTGAACCATCACATGGCCTTGCCAGCTGTGCCTTTACGCAGATTCCTGCTGCATAGTTTCAAGTCCCGTTGGCACGTGAATCCGGCTGCAAGTGAGGAACGAATGTGGATGGCTGCAAAAGGAGGGTGAGCTAACAGCTCTGGGACCACCATTTTTACAACTTTGCTTTGTGTGTCTGTGGACTCCTTAGTGTTCCTCACTTTAAAATACCTCCTGATGTCCAATTATTTCTTTTGCAGTATGCAGTAGCCAAAATGTGTTAACTGTCACTTAACTACACTCAGGTAACTAGAATGTTTATTTCCACAGTATCACATGAAAGCACAGCTCCTTTTGCCAACCAGTATTTCTTAATTTCAACCTTAGCTTTTTCAACAGGACAAAACAGAAAAAAACCCACTCATGGTCAAATGATAACCCCAAATTAATTACTCTGTATGGTATCTCACAGAATTTTTTGTGACTATATACAATGAGAAGATTGACCAATTTTACCAAAGGTTAAAGTTAGCTTGCTTTCAACTCTCACTCCATCATTATTTTTAAACAATTCCATATGAAAAAGCTTACATTGCTGGATGCAATCCTTTTACCATTTTGTGCTGCTCTGAAGCAGTGAATGAATCAAAATATACATAAAAAAGTCAATTGTAAAATAACTCAAAATGCACGCATTATTTTTTTCACAGAAAAGACCAGGAATTTTGAAGTTATACCACAGGACAAAACTGTTAAAAAAAAATCTCACTGTTGAAATGTTTATTTTTGATGTTGCCTGTATTACAGTTAATGTGTATATGAACAGGCCACTGGCTCCTGTTGGTTTTAACTGTCAGTTATAATCACTTTAAGCCTAAATGTTTACAATAAAAAGGTAAAAGACGTTATTCATACTGGTTGTGGGCTTTTAAGTAGAAAAAATGTATATGGGAAGTTGGAAAATAAAGCATGAACCTTTGCGTATACTGCATTGAGTGATTTTGCTCAAGCCTGTACAACAGTGGATTTCATACATTTAGCAGATTTTTAGTCCACCTCATAGGTAAGCCCAGTGAAAATCCAGTGCTAACTGTCAGGATACAGACTGAAGTAAAAGCCCATTAAAACATAGCATAAGATGACAACGTCATACAAGAAACCTAGGTTTTATGTAACTGAAGTTAAGAGAGGAGATTCCTATAGATGTACCTCCTTTTAACTCTCCTATTTAAAGAAGCTTACTGTGTCTGTAGCAGCTGCCAAAGTAAAATAATCAGTATTGGACAAAACCCTTTCTATTAATCACTGAAGGGAAGCGAGACTTACCAGATTTTTTACATTGGCTTATATAGCTGGGAAAACTGATTGGCTTTCAAATTTTACCATGTCTCTATATTTAATACAGAAAAACAGGCAAATATTTATATTACAGTCAAACAACCTGCAGGATCTTAAAGAGAAAAGTTTAATGAAATGCAGGGAATTTTCATTACGGGTTGCCATTACGATTTTCAGCTTCTGCCATCAAGGAGTCTCAGGAATTGGTACAGGGTTTATGACTAAAAAAAAGGTTAAGAATTTTAAAATGTGGATATATCCATCACAGGAAAGAAAGATACTAAACAGTGGTACTTCATTGCTTAAAATATACCACTATTTATTAAAAACAGGAATTCAATACAGCTTGATGAGAAACAGCATACTCTGTGGAACAAGTATAAAACTACAATTTCTCCAAGCTTCAATATAAGCAAACTGTTTATATCTGAAAATATATTGTTTTAAAAACTGAGCTAACAAGCAGACAAGCCTCTCTTAAGGGTATACATTATAATGTTTGTATATTTGAAATATATACTCCTGATCAAAAACATGGAGCCAAATGGAAACATGAGTTTTCAAAAGGCTTAGAGTATAATCTGGGGGGGTTTGTTGGTTTTGGTTTTTTTTTATTATTAGGATTTAAAAACTATCATGTGTACTTTTTGCTTCTAAATTATTTTATTTAGAAAGAGATGTCAAAATGAAGAGGCAAAATAATAATAAAAGAAGTATAAAGAAGTATTTAGCACCCATCAGACCTTGTTATAATTCACACTGTCAAGCTAGGAATCACAGTAGTGTGTAAAAGCAATGATTTGAAACTTTTTAGTAATTTCAAGAACAAGTTTTAGTTAGTTTACAGTACTTGCTGGATCTGCTGTCCCTTGGAAGTGGGAGAAGCACAACCAGCATTCAGGCAGACTTGCATCTGATTCGCCATTCAACAGCTGAAACAGACATTATCTTAATTACTGTAATAAAACTGAAAACAAGCCAGCCTACTTCCTTGCGTATCTGTGACATGACAGTCACTATTTTCCAGGATCAAACCCTATATATCTGCAGCTTTCTGCCACTGCAGCTTGTAATCCACAACTTCATTAGCTGTTGACACAGATTTATATGTATTCCACCGCTGTTTTGAGATAACATATAACAGTAACAATTTACTGTTCTGCTATGACATTCTATTTTCCTAGATCAATGAGGGAGCTTGCAGACATTTCCTGTATCAAGAAAATAGCAAAATTTTGAAAAAGTTGATGTCCCAAGAAGCTATGTAATTTGAGGGACTATCATTTGCAATATTCTCCTTATGCAAAACTCACTTACCTCCTTGTGTCTGTGTTACTGCTAGTCCACTGTACTGCTCTTAGGGAGAACATTCTTCCTTAGTGATTAACCCTTACAGTGCACTACTCCTGATAGCTTCCTCCTGCTGTTTGCATTAACTCTGTATTTAGTATGAATTTCTTCATTCATACTAATGGGCAAAAGCAAAATAAGGCATTAACAGTAGTCCTCCACGGAGTAACAACTAAACTTCTTGGACAGAAATCTTAGTTCCAAAGACTTATAGGGAAAAAAAGGATACAGATTTGATGACCACTGGGCAGTACAGGAAAAAATCCTTGCTATACTGATGAAGGACTTGCTGTAGATTTTCTTACTTAAGTCTTCACTCCTGCTTTTAGGGAAGACTGAGTTGGGGCAGCATGGCCAAATTTTTATTAATGCTCCTTGCATTCCATGCCTGCTCACTGTTTTCTGTCTTGTGTTTACAAGCCAAGCATACTCTCTATGTGTATTCAGGACTCAAGGGCTCAAAATAGGCCTTCTATCTCTCATAGTTACAATAATAAACTCTGGAAAACAAGGCTATCATCCTGAACATTGCTACTGGACATCTGGAATTGGACACAAAATGCAAGAGAGATTGATAGGGCTATATAAACCACTGTTATTCTGTATAAAGTCTATTTAATATTTTGCTTTATTTCAGGTTAATAAAAATGTCTCTGTTTTCAATTCTGGGTACTGCTACTCTTAATGGTGAGCGAAAAAACAGTTAAGCATTATCATAGCCACAACTTTCAAGCCTAAGTATCAAACAACAGGTTCATCTTTTGCTCAGCAAAGAGAGATAGCTCAATATTCAGACATGCTGCATTTTATGGTTTCTCACTACATACAATAAGGGACAATACCCTATCTTCAGCTCTTATACACCTTTTTTTTTTTTTTTAAAACTCACCAGGGAGAAAGGAGCTTTCACCTCCATTGCTAGCAATGGATGCAACACAGCATGAGAAAAATGGGACTTCCAGTTGGAGGTCTCAAGTCACCCTCACATATTCTCACTATGTAACAGATGAGGGTATAAAAATTATCAAAACAAGGTTCACATAGGGTTACAAGTTATTAATGTTTTCAACAAATGATCTTTCATACACATTACACACTGTTTGGAAAACGTGCTATTACATCCACAGCAAAACTTCAATTAGAAGAATCAATCTAGCATTTATTAGCCAGTACAAAAAAATGATCATTTGAGAAGTAAGATCAATATAAAAGTTAAATCTTTTTAAAGACCTAGACCATTAATGAAAAGAAAATCCCTCTCTCCTACTCAGATATGTTTATAACACATGTTCAGAATGGATTCCCTCATTTCAATAACTTTTTATGATTTTAAAATTGAGAATCCTCCAATTTATGTTTCTACATTAGCAAGACTTTCCTTTATTGTATCTAACTCCATGATTCTTGACTTTTTTTTCCAAGTCTACCACAGGAATAAAAAAGTATCTTAGTTTATGTCTTAAAATTTTATCATCATTATATCAACCACAGACTTCATTTAATACTTAATGCTGAGATACTTATATGATACAATTTGAGGCCATTCTCTAATAATCACTACTGTTGTGACATCTTGCCTGATGTAGAGGTACGTGCAGGGAGATACTTGACTGAGATCTCTTCCCTGCCTATAAAATTGTTTTCCATGAAGTAACTGCCCAATTAAACAGTGGGTATCAATTCAGAGCTTGGATTAGAAACATTCCGCTAAGTTTGTGAGTTTTATGAAACGTTCTTCTGAGGAAGACAGGAAAGTCTAGATTGACAGCTCTTCCTACATCAGAGCTCCAGAAATGGCCTAACATACTTTGTACCCACAGGACAGAATCTCTTAATAGTTTAAAACTTAAAGAGCGTTTAACTTCTGGCCCTCTGGGAATATCGCAGATTACAGTTGCAGTAAAGTTCGTAACAGTCTGGTGGTATCTGAAAGCAAAGGAGGAGGGTCACACAGCACTTGGCCGTTTCTGGCTCATAAAGGATTTCATTGTTGCAGGCACTGTGGATGGTTGGAGAGCCCTGAGGTGGTCCCCAGTGTGTTAGCCACGCAGCGTCTACTGTCCTATCAGCTTCCCACCATGCCACTCAGTGGCGCACCATGCAAAGATCTGCACACAGTTTAAAGAGCACTGCATAAAAATAACTCTAAAGCATTTAATATGGAACGACAACTTTTTACATGACAAATAACAGCCTGAAATAGTTCTATCAGAAAAAACAATTTTGCGCCCCCTGCTGTCACTAATTCAGGAGCATAAATTAGTTCCCAACCCGGAAACATTCTATATAGGAGGTTATATCAAAAGAACAATTCAAAATTGCTCTTGCAACAATGGTGAAAGCCTGATATTATTTTGGCAAAACTTCTTTTCACGCTACAGTGTCAGAGCACTGGTAGTACTTGATAGACTTTTTTTCCTCTCAGTAATAACTTCAAAAGTTTTATGATCAGAATGGTTAGTTACTCTGATGTACAGAGAAGTGTAATATGGCATGTTTGTTTGGTGCTCAAACATGTATCAACAGAGATGAAGAATGAGAAATGCTGGATTCTGACTGAATAGGCTGCACTGCCTCCTACTATTATTTACCACGAATGAAAGAGGCATCTGTATTTCTCACAAAGAGAGGCCACCTTTTGTGCTGCAGATCATGTATCACACAACATGTATTACTGTATTGTGACATATTTAAGAATTCAATAAATTTGAGCTGTTTCTGCCACCTTAATCTGTGCTTGGCAATACCTTGTTCCATTTAAATCACCTTGAATACTAAGGACTTCTGTAACATGACAGAATTACACTCTGCATTCACTTCTTACATGAGAGTGGGCTCAGGTGATGAAAGACATTTAATTTAAACTGCCTTTCTAATCAGTTACACCAAAGCTTTTGATCTAGAAGTGAAAGACAACAGTTTTGAAATCTCCAAGTTCATTCCTCTCATTTCTTTTCATGCTCAAATGAACAATTCAACCTGGGAATCAAGACCAATCAGCACCTTTGGATAAAACCCAATGTGTTGCTATTATATGCAGGTAGTAAGATCAGATACTTCTTGGTGTAACTGTGAAGAAAAATGCTCAAACCTCTAAAATTGTTCTTCTGCTACAAAGGACAGATGTTCTGGAAGGAAGTACTTGCACAGTGCCGTATTATTTTGGGGTGCAAAGATCTCTATTATGCAAGTGAAACATGCGCCTGCTTCAGAAATTGTAAATATTATATTACTTACTCTTGTAGCTAGAATTATTATTTCACTAAGAGAAGGGTGATTTTTATTGGGTTTTTTTAGTATGCATTTGACTTTTGGCAGCGCTGTCCTGGAATGTAAATGCCAAGTTGGCAGCTTTCAGAAAGGGAAATGTCAGTAAGTTGGGATGGTCTCTTTGGGCTCATATTTCTTGCAGTTCTTTTTCCATGGGCCTGTGTCCCTAGGTTACCAGCAACAGCTCTTAGCTACAGCTTTGTTTCTTATTTTATGTTTTATTAACTCTGGTTTTTCTGCCCCAGCATCATTTTACCCTTCAGGAATTCACTGTAAAGTTCTGTCAGCCTTGTCTTTTCCTGAAATGTGTAACAGTCTAATGGTGGTAGGTTCTAGTATGTGTACCCCAAAGATCTGAAATTTTGACTCTCACAGTGTCAGGCTGTCCTAAGCTGTAGATTACAGAAGTCCAGATTTGCTGGCAGACACATACCTCATGCTTACTCCTCACAACTCTGGTTAGGTTACGATAACAAACATTTTGCATCAGAAAATTCCCTGACAATCTAGTAATACTTTTATTTATAAAAAATGTAATTCCCTTACTGATAGTGGTATTTTAAAGAACAGGAGCTGAATTAGGCTGCTCTAGAGACAAATCAATTAAGAGTTGATTTTAGCTGATAATAAAATACCTCTTGAAGTCCTTCGGACTGGACACTTAGAATTAGCGGTGATAAAACCCTCTCTGTAATGATGACTAAAGGAGATAAAGTTTGCAATTCTGATAAATGACTTACAAGAATCAAGACTCAGTGCAGGTAACTAATTACAGTTCAATGGGAAAAAGGGTGAGCAGACTGAATCTCCTGCACTGTTTCTTTACTGGTTATTACTGTGTGACTAAGAACAGTTCTGTCTAACAGCCTCAATCAGAACGCTCGCTTCCATGAACACAGTGTTGGCACAGAGTTACAAAGGCTGCTGCTTGATGAACATATTAAAGATGACAGACCACGTGCACCTACCTTCCACTGACAGCAAAACACAGTTGACATATTCCATGCAACACTGCTGTGGCATTTTGTAGAAAAGTTGCTATTTTGGGATTCTCCTCAACAGGGCCTTGAATGGAGAGGAAACAGCAACACAGCTTGTCTATCAATCCTATGTTCACCACATAACTAGAAACAGAGGGAAAACTGTATTAAAAAAAATAGTCTCATGCCAGTTTTGGTAACTTTGCAGTGGAAGTAATTTCTGCTTCTCTACTATCAAACCATACAAAATGCAGGTTCTTGATTACTTAAAATACCGTTTCTGAAAGGGTTCAGTAAAACAATTCAAATTACAATGACTTCAGATCTGGGTCTCTGCAACTATCAGTAGTTTTTGTTAAGAGATCTGTCTGTTGTAGGTTAATTTGTATTATACTGTACAAGAAAGATGAGTGTAAATGTTTATTTTACCATACTCCTAGAAGGACAATGGAATTTTGCCATAGTTAAAAGATTTATAATAATCTTGATGGCTCTGCAACAGTACGATTTCTTTTTAGCATGAAGAGATAAACTTTGTAGAACATACTAATTCAAGATGACAATGATGTTACCCAGATAATGTTTTATTGCAATACGTGTATGATAACAACTACTGCCCAGCTGTTGGCTTGTTTGGTTTTTTTTCCTTTTTAAAATATATGCAACAGTTAAGAGACTAATAGAACAAGCAGATAACAACCTTCTACCATCAGTACAGAAGGATCAGGACCAGAAAGCCTCCTCAGGAGCTCAACCAAAACTCAATGCAGAGAAAACCATGCTAGTGACTTTTTTTTTTCTTTTAAACTGAAAACTCCTCTTTCGTTATCACAGTAGATCAGATCATCATTGCTGATCATCAGATCACTACTGCTGAAATTTCTTCTTTGAATTTCTAATAGCTTGGAAACCGACACCAAAAAATTTGCTGTTTGTCCTTGTACCAAGATCTCTCTGTCCACACCAGGTTCTCTCATACTTTGATCAGTATCAACTCCACTTAAACTGCGTACACAGATTTTTTTTTTTCCACGTCACTTTGCTGATATCGCCTAACTTCATGCACTTTACTTTTTCTACCACAAACATTCAGCCTCTTAGACTTTACTCCGTCTCAACTGTTCGTTCTGCTGACTTATGCGAGATCAACTTCCTTTGTGGAGACAAATATCCCGCTGCAATGACTTCCTTCTCTTTCCCCTCTAATTTTCTTTGTATTTTCCTTCACTCTTATCGAGTGGGAGAAACTGCTTGTGAAAATCAGAAGAACTGCTGTTATATCCTGTACCTCCACCTGACTTAAAAGACATGGGGAACCAATTACTTTCAGATACCATCAACTGATTCACTGTTTTTACACTGATAGTCTACACTAAACCATCCTGCTACTAATACTACTCCATCCTACCAGCTGTTCTGTCTACTTGCTCATCAAGTCCATTTGTTAGAGAGTGCCTCTTAGAGCGCCGGGTCCTTGAGATGGGTACAGCACTGGCTGTGTATTTCCATAATGTCAAGACCACCCTGACTTGACTAAGTATGGAACATTATTAAATAATATTGATTCTACTAAATAAGCAATACTGATTAGATAATGCTTGTCACAGGAGCTGTAGAAGTATTTATTAAAAATAACTATTCCTTCACATGTCTTACAGTCTGATTTTGAAAAAATAGGGATTTTTTTAAGATTAGTGTATAAAACCGCTACACTTTTCAGACAGTGTTGTTGCTCAATGACTAATCTCTCTTCAGGGCTAGAAGCTAGACTTTCTGCCAAAGTTGACTCTGCTGACACAAAGCTTTTGGAAGCAAAGAAAGTAATTAAGGAAAAAAATACACTGGATATAAAGCAAGAAGTCTAACTGCAGTATGAAAGATTTTTAAAGCTGCTGAAGTATAGCAGTTAAAACCACAAAGATGCACAAAGGTTTTTAATTGCACACTCATTGCTCAGGTAAGTTTGTTCTATTTAGCAACATGAAAGGTTACCAGCATTAGGTTTCTTGCAGATTTTGATCTAAGCAATCCACCTCATCATACAGGTGATAAGTGAGCTCTCCTGTATTAGCAGAATAATTTCAGGAACAGAGCTGGATGTTAGATACATCACAGTCACAGAGAAATGCTGAGTGCTAGAAATCTCTCTGTGAAATAGGAGGGGAGAAGAAAAACTAAATAAAATGCAGCTAATACTGAGAGATTACTACTCACAAAAAAGGCACAACCATTCTCATCAATATTCTCCTCCTTTTTCCCTAGGAACATCTCTACAGTCCGACTGACACCTGCAAAACATGTTCATTGTTCCCCTTCCTTTACACCCACACCTGGACACAAAGTGGCTGCTCTTTTGGCAGAGAAGAAATGGATGAGAGTTTTCAGTCTACTGGGACTATTCTTTAATGGCATCCAGAGACAATGAGAAGACACATGAAACACTCCCTTCCTTGAAGAATTGAGCATACAGGCAAGTGGAATGTCAAAGCTCTCTAATCTATTGCCTCCATCTCCCAGTCTTTCTACCCATGGTAGCATAGTTCAAATAATTTAGCTACCCTTTTGATACCCAGACAGTGTGTAGATAATTGTTGTTTATGCATCAGGTCTAGTAGCCCCAAATAGGGAAAAAAAAAAAAAATAAAATTTCAACTTTCCTCTTTCTTCCCCCATCTTCCTAAAACTCTCATTTAATCAACTCCCCAAGGACATATGATACAACAACCTGGAGGCGAAAGATTCTCATTAATAACAGAATTTGTCTGGTTCTGACTAGTTTAAAATGCCCTCTCTCTTTTTTTCCTAATTGCGCTATTACCTTGTCATCGTGCCTTTCATTCTCCATTTATAACCAGATCCCCTAAAGTGCCTCAGGTGAGGGACCTAGTTGGATTCTCATGTATCTTCTTATCTTAAGGGTATGCCTGTGCTTGGCCCAGTCAGTGTCAGATGTCTGTTCAGCACAAATATCAATAAGCAGACCTCCCACCCTCCCATTCATAAATGGGGAGAATACAACATCCTGAAATTTCACACTCTTTCTAAACCTGTTTGGGGAGAAGGCGAGTTACATGAGAACAATAAAGTTTTAGAGGTCACTGGTATCTGTGACAACTATTTGTTTTGCTTTCTTCCTCCAGCTGTCTTTTTTGTACCCACCAGTATCATACCAGACTTTGAAAAGTCTGAAGATGGTCAGTATGATACATTTTCAGTAGCATATCTCAGAATTTTATTTCTTCAGAGGGCTGAAGATGTATTGATGACTATTTATATAATTTACTAGTGAAACTATACACTTTTAGCAAGTCTAATATATAGTTGGATCTATATTAGTTTTATATCTATATATTAAATATAGATTAATTACATATATATTCATATATTCAGGTTCAAGTATTTTTACCAAAAGAATTAGAAAGTTTCAAGTAAAAATGAGCAAAACAACGTATTCTCTTTTATTTGACTGTTACAACTCACTGAGTTATTTTGATTGAAATTTTGCTCAAGAAATATACTTAGAAAATTGCTGTTAAAATACAGCTACATTATAAAAGTTTAAATCAGATTATAAGAATTATTGGGTAATCTTTATAATAGAAAGTATATATTTTATGGTAAGCTTATATGAATGCATGTACGATATGCAGGACCACACCGGCAACGGGCATACACAGTTGGCATAGAGAATTGAGAGAAAACAATGCTAATATGGAAGCTGACTCCTAGGTAATTAGGAGATGAAGCGGACGGAAAGGACACAAAAAACCAAGCCCCAAATTAAAAGACTTGTTTTTCTGTATTTCTGTGTCTGCAGCTTTTTGAAGAACATTTTTGTTTGAGAATATTTCAATACTCTTCTTGACTACACACACAAACTGCTCTTGCTAAATTAAGAGTTAAAGCAGCTTGTTCCTTTCTTAAATCATTGCAATTTTCTTTCTTTGTAGTAAAGAAGGTTTAGAGAAGTTTCTTAATTTTTTTAACCTGATTAGATCTTGGACTCTGCTGTTGAAGGCTTCCACTTGCGAGGATTTACTTTTCACTTCTTGTAATATCTTCAGTGCAGTAGAGTGGTTGTTTCCATCTGGGAAGCTGGAGATTAGACATCTGAAAATCACAGCAGTTATCCTCAGAAGTCCTGTTGTTAAACCTTCAAATACCTGCTTATTTGCACTTCTGCCTGAAGTAATATTATGGTCATCGGGAACACTAACCTAAGTAAAAAGAAAAAATAACCAGAATTCAGTAAAAAGAGTCAAGGTTTGTAGATAAACACTTAGAAAGTTGCACATGAGTACACCAAAAATACTAATAAAGTAACATACTCTAGAGTGCTGATGGACATTAAAACATTTCAGATACAGGAAAAGGTCTATACCCCTTATGCAGATAATAAAGCCAAAACAGAATAAATCAAGTCAAAACAGTGTTTAGTGTATGAGAACTGAAGGAAGCCTTATAGCAGCACAGTACTTCATTAGTACGATTGTGGTGTTCTTATGCACACACAGGACTTTTGATGAGTCACTAGCAAAAAAAAAGATTATTTTTTTTTTTAAACTTGACTGCAAATAAACAAACTACTGAGATGGTTCATTTTGACTACTACATTGTGTTACCACAAAGACATATTAAATGTCTAGGATACACAAAGCATTCAGTAACATAGAAGATAGATAGCTATTTTCTGTGGAAAAAATAGCATTAACTGTTGTATGGTAATCCCCTACCTGACTTAGGAAAAACACAATGTACCATCAGAAGGCTACTCAACAGTCATAAACGAACACCCCTACAAAAGTGAGTATTTTGAAAGGCAAGAGTTCTTGTGACACAGCAGATACAGTTGTGGCTCTTCACAGAAAAAGACAATACACTTTGCCAGCAACAGGAATGATCTTTGCAGTGAGGACTTGCTCCATCATAGCAAAAAACCAAACAAAAATATCCTGAAGTAAGTGTCATTCCAAAGTATTTTATGTGGAATTTTAATGTTAGAAAAATTACATATTTTTTTACCACAAAAAGTGAGACTGATTGTGATAAAACTCAGACCATAACTAAGAAAAAAAAAAAAAAAATGTATCTGGAACAGTACTAGTTTGCCCTTAGGAAACAGCATACTGAAACAGCATCTGAGCAGTAGGTTTAGACAACCCACAGGAAAGCCACAGGAGGTGCCATCTGGTAACAGTGGCAAAGGACGCTTGGGAATACAAAATTTTTCCAATCTACGAGGAGGTATTCAGTTGTGCTGCTGAGCTTCTGCATAACTGAATTCAGAACAAATTAGATGACTTGCAGAGGTACACAAAGAGGGTAGTATACAGCTGTTTTAAGGCAGTGAAAGAAGGCAACCTTCACTGAATCGAGACAGATGATTTACAGATGTTCCCCTTCACACCTGAAAAAGCCTGCGAGAGAATTACCTTTTCCTAGTTAAGTGTCAGAATTTCGCAGTCGAGCAGTTTACTACTAAAGCTAACCCAAAGCAGCTAAGTATTTCAAAGAGCTAAGTACTCCTCAAAGGCAAGAATACTCTTAAGGGAAGGCTCCATGGTTTTTTTTGATTCACATTTCTCTTATCCATCTTTTTTTCAAAAAGAAAGAGAACTGCTAAAACTTCTGAAGTCTACAAAAATGAAGAGAGTCCCTATTTTGTAAAAAATGAAAGGCTGTTGAAGTAGAAATTTCTCCCAGGGAGGGAGGCATATTAAAAAAAACCCCTACGCTGACCAAATCTGATGAGAAGAATCAAACACCTCTCTCTCCTCCCTCCCAAAAAACCCCAACCAACTGAACACAAAAAACAAGTAAGGAATTATCTGAGAAGACAGAAAAGTTGCACAAATTCTGGGGCACGACCTGACATACTGGAACATCATAAAGGATGACATGAATAATATGGTTCTAGAAGATGCAATGGGAAATGCTTTTCACCCACAAATCTCAAATTAGGCATGGAGAAAGTCTGAGCACTTTATGGATACCTTCATATTTTAACTATTAAGGACAGCAGGAAAAACATGTCCCATGAATAAGGCCTGACCATCTCAATAAAAAACATCACCTGATGACCACTGCACTGGTCCATCAAATGTCAGTCGCTTGTCAATCATGTCAGAAGCACAACATGCAATTCTGTCTGAACAGACCTCAGAGGAACAGAATCCAATTTTTCTAAATCATTAAATTAGAGCCCACTCCTAAAAAAGGCAGTGAAGTTGAGATGTACAACACGCAAACCCAAAGACAAATCTATATGCAGGACACAGATCTGGAAGGAAATCTTCCTGAAGAGTATAATTTTTTTTTTTAAATAAAGTATTTTATTTTTTCATTTCTGCAGTCCAAGATAATTTAACCAGCTGAAATTCTGCCCTGTTATGATCAAACAGTAAGTGAAGTGTGTGTGGAAGTCCTGCAGTTTTACAGGCAGAATATTGGCAGCACAGACACATCAATCAAGACATGAGGCTCTGAGGTACATTCACCGTGCTTAATGCTGCTGGACTCCACGTACCAATAGACCTCTGTGGAGGCACTTTTATGAGACAGCTTGAGGCTTTCAACACTGTAATTAGTGATCAATATTGGCTGAAATTTTATTTTCATTCCAGGTTAAAATCATTTACACTTGGTATATGCAAGTGAGGTCACAGAAAATCATTCCTCCCTGTATAGGTATCAGGAGGGATTTGGTAACACTCAGTGACAAAGAACAACATGCACATTTCTTTATTATTCATTAGCTCTGAGCCTTGTGTTGGTACTTAAAACTCATTGTAATAGCCTGTTTCTGGTGATGAGCCAAGTGAGCAAGTGAGAAGTCTTTAGCTGCTTATTCAAGTTCAATAGGAAAAATAGTATTATGTTGCTCCAGTAACTTCTGTTGACTAAAATAATTCATACCTAATGATTCCAATTGCCTACTGGAATGGATGGATTAAGCTTTGCAATGTATAAATCAATTTAAATGTGGTGACTTTGTACTAAGAACACCAAGTTTTAAAATTTGCTAACAAATGCTACTCACTGCTATTTCACTCAAGAGAAAAAATTATATATAACTTATTTCTTAAAAGAATTAATAATATTTTGTAGTAGAGCCTTCCATTTGCTGTAATGAACAGTACTATAAACAGATGTCTATTTTTGTCTTCTAGTTGAATGTACATATAAGAACTGTATTTTCTAAGTACATAGCCCTTAGCTACACAAGTTCATGCTTTAATATAAAACTGTTCTTCCTAATCTGTAAAATAAATAGATCCAGCAGTCTTAATACAATCATTTATTGCAGAGCTGATTTTTCACATTTGATTTTTGCAGCAAGTGTGTGTGTGTATTAATACAAAGCAAGACCAAATGTGTTTTTATACTGTGTATGTCAAAGAGGAGATAGAAGGAAATACTGTTTTACAGAAAATGGGTAAATTTGAACTTAATTCCGACCTTTAAAATTTTCCGTTTATACGAACTCAAATGTGTGACAAAAGATCAGCTCTTTTACCGAAGAAGTAATTAATGGCATAGTGTGAAAATATGTTGAGATTTATGTTCAAAATTAATTGGGGTGCTTGCAAAAGTGATGTATTACTTCGCTTGTTGATAATTCCATCAAGCAAGGGGGGAGGAAATCTTAAAATTTAATAGTGTAATTATGAAAGCTTTCAAGCTCTGGTTTCTTTGTGTTGATTGCACAAGGAGTTAATGATATTCAGAGAAACTGTGTTTACTGAACATGGGCTTTAGATAAGTAAATGTTAAAACATACCACGTTTTTATTTCTGAGGTTTAACAGTTTAACTGACACAAATCTACAGGTACAATTACACACTTAAACTGACTTGTCAAATAATTGGTATAAAACATTTTTAAATCACAAAGGAAAATCAGGAAAAATGTAACTATTGTTCAATTACTTGACACATCCAACATCGCAACGCTATTTTAGCATTTATGGTGACTGCCTATGCTGGGCCTAATCAAGACTCCTACTTTCTTTAAATCAGTTCTTGAACCAGAACGCTCTGATGACCAGACTCTCAGCTCCAGTACAGTCTCCATGAAACTGTTAAGCTGTTCAGCAGAGAATTCCCCTTGTGTAGGGATTCCCTTGCTTCTGCAGAGCTGCTGTAAGCTCTTCAGCTCTGCCCAACATCTAGGACTTAATCCTGCAAGATGCTGAACAATATGGCCCCAATCCAGTAAAGCACGTGGGCAAACATTTAATATAGCTGAAAATGTTACTCCACTCTGACTCATGTCACCAAAAGTACCTCTGCATATCAGAGCACATTTTTTTTCTGTGCTAACAAAAAAAAAAACCAAAACAAACCCAAACGGTTTCCAGTTAGCAACGTAGAGCTCTGTCACTGAAAACTCATTTATGCTTTTGTCTCGTAAAAAGCATAATCCTTCACAGCCATCAAGAATTTTAAATATAGAGCTGCTAAACCTAAATGGAAAGCCTTCAAACTTTTTGAAGCACCCCATCTCTGCTCATTTGGTCACTCATGTTGTATTCTTCTCCCATTAACAGTGGTGATTTTGTGCGTTCTGCATGTGTAAGTCATTGGGCTTGCCTCAAAAACACACTGGAAAACATATACTTTCAAAACAGTATCTATAGGATGTCAGACTTTCTATGTAGTAACTAGCAAACTAAAGAAATGGAAACGGCCCAAGAAGTCTATGGGCTTAAGATGGCGCAGATGAAGGTTCCACTTTTTAAATTCCCTACCCCTAAATACTTTAATATGTCATTATTTCTCCTATCCCAGCCCTATTTTCAAGATTTACTACAGGATTAACACACTGGCTTCCTACTGAAGCAAATAAACAAAACATAAGTTTTTGGTCCTTTAAAAGTTACATTATTAAAAAGAGAGAAAAAGACATGAAGTTTCTGTGCTTTTTTACATTGCCAACACTGACTGAATTGCATTAGAAATGACCTAATCCACAGAGCTGACACCTAACTGAGGTACTTTTTGGCCAACCTGAATACTTCTAGGTGCTGGTCTTCAGGTCTCCAACTAGTCCCGAAAACTGGAGGGAGAGCAGGTTTTTTAGATCTCTTAGTAACCTGGAGGGTAGAAACTCCCCACACGGCCTCATTGCTAGGGGCTAGGAGTACTGTCAGTGCCACAACGGCTGAACACCATTTCAAAATGGACCAGAACAGCTAAAAAGCATATATTGCCTCTGATTTTACAATTCTTGCCATAATCAGCGCAAACAAACATGAAGCTGCCTTACTTGTTGCAGTACAGAAGATTAAAAAACTGACCACAAAAGGTTAGAAACTAGCAGTGGGGATCGGATGTATACCGTCATTTGGAAGCACCCAAATTAAATGGCAGCACATTGTGAAGAAACGGTGGAGAAAAATCACTTCACTGTGACTGGATAGCCAGATTAACTTAAATCATAGTGACCCAGTTTGAAATTTTCAAAATTTCAACCAGAGCTATAAATGGCAACCAACTCTGGCAAGTCAGACTGCTGGAGAGAGACTGGCAAGACTTTTCTTTTTTTGCTTTTCAATTCTGAAATCAAGCCTGTATGTTGCAAGTTTACATAAAATTATCTACTTAAAGGAATAAAAATAATCTCATTCTAGCCTTTAGCAATTAATCTTAAAACAGAAAGAAAAACAGTCTAAAAATTTTATTGCACGTGCAGGATATTAGCAATAATGCACATGAATAAATGAAGGGCATAGCGGTGACTACCCCAAGCTAGTCATTTGCAATTCTATGTAGTATCCAATTAAAAAATGAAACAAGAAAGAATCCATGTAATTTTGCATATTTATGTGAACAAAGAAATATAACAACAAAAATGTCTCAATTTCTAATTCTTAATTAGTACTGATTTGCATTATGCTTTAACTGGTAAAAGCAGGTATGCTATGATGGGAAAGATGTGACTGAATGAACAAAATCTTTCTAAGAATTTTTACTGGACAAGGTGGTCTTGTCCAACTTGTTATTCTCAAAAGCTTTTTGAAATTTCCCTTTGATCTATCTGAGAACATATAGCAGAAAACAAGCTGTCATGCTTTTCTTATCGTGAAATCATAAAAGGACAGACATCCAAAAAAAAACCCCCCAAACCCCAATCTATTTACAAAACATAAAATTACTTACAAATGCAGGCACAGATATGTATGGTTTATATATATACAGCTTTTTCAGATATCTTCATGGAAGAGTATATGACAGCTGTCACTTGACTAGAACCCCCCCCCCCCCCCCCCAAATAAAAAACTATCCTTACATGCTCCACATAATTAATTGTTTCTCTCAGTGTGAAACCTTCCAAAATATACAATTAGAAAAGTTTTCAAAGCAGAGCAAAGATAGCAGTCTGTAGATAAATGAAGTTACAACTCTAGCACAAGACTTCTGTGAGTGTAGGTGGGAAGGTTTGATCCATTAACCATTAAAATCAGGAAACACACTACTACTAACCTCAACAGACACCAAATTAGGCATTACCTGAGCTAAGGAGACTAAGAAAGGTAAAATGGTAAGTAAAATCTACAGAAGGTTTCCTACCACTCTGTTTAGGTATGAGATAAAAGAAGGTCTAAACAGCACACTTTTAACAATTAACTTGGGCAGGCTGGATGTCACTAAAAAAAACCCCAAATACAGTCTATTTGTTATTCTACCATTTCCCACTGGTACCCAAGCTTTCATTGGAAAAAAAATATTATTTTTTTTTTAATAATTCTTCAAGTAATATTTTGAAGAGAAAAATGTTACACCAGTGTAAACAAAAATGAACACTTTGTCACCAGTGAGAAGTGATTGTTTTAAATTTTATTCTTTAAAATGTATAGCTTTGAGTTTTAGCAAAAGTGAAGCAGACATTGCATTCGATTGATGAATAAAAACAAAAATAAACCCACATTAAATTGGTTGGAAATAAGGTTCATACTGGCTGTATTCAAGAATATATTTAAAGGTTTCTCAAAACTGGATTATTTCTGCCTCTGCATTCAGCAAATATTGCCAAACTTGTTTAATAATTTGTTAAAACCTTGCAAATATATGTTCTCATTTATTACTCCTGGTATTACTTGGGGTTTATTTTCCAACAGCAAGTGGAAATACACACAACACTGGCAAAGGCAGCATCATACAGCTCACCAAACTAGAATAGTGGAGGCAGTTAAATTCTTTGGAGGGGTGTCTTTTAATATTTTGGTATTCAGAGCTTGATCAAATTAAAAAAGTGCTCTCCATTTGTCCATTTCTTTTTCGTAAAAAAGAGAAATTGAAACTTGATCTGATTTATTATATTTCCGAGAGAGAGAAATCAGCATTAGAAAAGCAGCACTGTATTTATTTTTTTGTACTTAAATATGTACTTCACGGACCTACGAAGATATCCTAGTTTAAGGGCCAATTTTGCCTGAAAAGAACATAAGAGACTTTATGCATAGGAAAGAAAAGTCCACTGTGGATCACGGGAAACATTAAGCTTTAATTACAGTTTTGCTGCAATTCAAGGGTAGTATTTGGCAATAGACTGAAAACAGCTCTAAGCGTAGTAAATTTTTCTTACGTAGTATCTCCAATCTGCAGGTGGCCAACATTTCCCAAGAAATACCCTCTGTATTTCTTCAGGAAAAGTGCAGGTTGTTCACACAGCGCTGCACTGAGAAAAGGGAAGGTGTTTGGCATCAGAATGGATCTTGTCACTTGTGAAGTGCTGAAGGATTTCATCTCTTGTGTAATTATCCATGGAGCCTGTGCTCTGGCTTGCTCTGCGGAGAGCCAGCAATGTTGTGACTGGGCCAGCACAATACATGCACCTTTCACTAAGTATATTTGAAATCTAATACCTGGAATCCTCTTGGAAAGATTTGGTGAAGAACAATGAGCTGGCAGCTACTTAGCAGAGAATGCACAAGTTGCATTCAGGTTTTCTTTGTGTCAAGGACCTTCGGACTATCTTTTTAAAGTGTTCATCAACAGTCCTATGGCTTGTTGATTCTAACAGTGTCATTTAAATTATTTAAAGTATGTACATAACTTTTCAATTAACAAACTGCTTGGCTCATGAAAATACATACACACATTTGTAAGTAGAAAACCAAGACTAAATATCTTATGATGAGCAGGTCACTATGAATTAAAAATGAGTTTTCAAATAAAATATTTAATGACATTTCAAATTAAATGCAACATTGGAAAATTAAAACTTTCACAGTTAAAGAGTCCTGCTATTTAAGCACTTCAGCAAATCAAAGTACAGCGACATATTGACCTGACTTATATTCCTGATACCAAAACACGTTAGAATCACACATAATATTCTATACTTTAAATATTACTACAGGGTGAATTAAAGACAACCTCAGAAAACATTAAAGATAGAACATTGTCCACTCACGAGAGTTCCTGGTATGCATGCTTTTGCAGAATTTATTAGCAGAAGCAAGTATACGCATTTGTATGGAAGTATAGTAGATACAGTTACCAAATACATACAACAAAAGAATCTTACTCTTTTGAGCCTTTAGTGTCATGTATCTCCTGGTGTTCTTATACTCTAAATACTCTAATATGTTTGTGAAGCACACAAACATTTCTAAATTAAAATAGCTATTTTACATACCGTAAACTGGTGTATCAACAGGTCCATTAGAAAAGTGATCTTATTACTAAAAAGAATGTAGGTGCAGTTTTCTGCACAATTACTGCAGGTGAGGCTGTAAGCATTTACTGTATTGCAGAGGGACCTAAAAAATCAGAAGGAAAGAAAAATAAAAATAAGACTTTTACTTCTTTCTTCACTAAATCAAAAGCAAATAAATGGAAGCACATCAAAAAACAACCTTTCAGCAATACACATTTGTTCTCTTGAACTTGGGATTCCAAACAGAACTAAAAATTTACATGAAATCAATTAAATAATCAGTAACTTCAAAACAGTAAAGCCATACTTATCAGAAGTCATGCACTGTATGGCTACTGGACTCTTCCATATTCAAAACTCATAACAGAACTTACACAGACTATCAGCTAATTTCATAATTTGGATATGTAATATTCTTTTCTTGTGGCTTATAGTTATATCACACAAGTAATTTGGGTATAAGGTCCGCTTCCTAGCACAACCTTCAAGAAAAAAACACCTGTATGAAGTAATTCACAGTATACCGGGACCAGCTTCAGCAAGAGGCTATTGCGTAGCGCCTGTGAACTAATCAAGTAACGGAGAGGATCAAGTAATTTGCACTGAGCCAGCAAAACTGCACAGGTGAAATTCCTGTCCAAAAACTTCTTCTGACATATTGTGAACCACTACTGTATAGAGCCTTTAAGCGTTAGTGTATAACTACAATAGCATCAACTGACCTACACCTATGGCTGGCAGGAAGAGGTTACAGGTTTGCAACAGTAAGAATAGAAAATCATAAGCACAATGAGTCACAGAAAGCTCCAGATGTACAAAACATGCCCAATTATTCTTTGCATCATGTGCAATAATTTCCATCTGCTCCCATTATAGTGCTCTTCTCAAAACAGGATTTGCAGGGAAGCTGGGACCAGTCCTATAGAATATACTCACAGAGAAGATAAATCTCATCATGGATAATACTATTTCAGAATAAACACAAAATTAATTTCTTGAACTTTGCTTACTACAAAAGCTATCACTGTTACTATACAAATACGCACATAGACACACAACACAAATGAATCAAATATATACAGTAATAAAGATGGCTAGAAATTCAAGTTGTCTAAAGTAAACCAAAAGGAAAAGAACTTTTACTTTGTTGGTTTTTTTTAACATGTGAAAAAATGTGACTAAGTTCAAATAAGCTCCACAGAAGAAAATCAATTGTAAGCACTGTCAAAAGGTCATACAAAAGTGGGATTGCAACAAACAAGTTATCATACAGAAATCATCAAAGCTGGTATTTAACATAACAAGCTGCAGACTAATTCAACATACTTACAAAGAGAGACTTGAGTTTTATGCTTTATTTTTCTCCCAAAATATTTTTTGAAACAACAAAGTTATTTACATAATAAGGGAGGCTGCTTTACTGATTGCTGTGGCATCTGATTACTTAGCACAGCTCCCAAGAGTTGAAATCGAAGCGTCTTATATACATCCATTGTATTCTCAAGCCAAAAAAAGCTGGAAATGCTCAGAGGCCAGAATATTTAGAGTAAGTTTTTTTTTCATTTGTATTTCTGGATTGTCTTTTCTTCAGCTGGAGAAATAATTTTGAATTTTAAAAAGTAAAATTACCTTGCTTGGTTTGATCTGTAAAAAAATAAAGAACATTCATACCTTTCCTTCGTTAATATTCTGAGCATCACCATATTACCAGTTATATTAATTTTACTGTACTGGTAATTAATTTTACTCTACTGCCTAATTAAATCAGTTTCAATCTGCAGTTCACATGACATGAAAACAATATTAAAATATTATTTGTTGATCAAAGGCAGGTTCATTTTCACCTATTTCATCTAATTTTTACCCTACAAGGACAACACCTACACATAATTCAAGTAGCATGCTTCACATGCATTTTTTAAAACCTCCCTTGCAACAGGATTCTCTTTTCCTATCTTGACTGTATAAAGGTATTTATTTCACTTTCCTCAGTAATGCTGAAAAAAATTTTCATTAGGCACCTACTTCTACTTTTCATGGAAGATTATTCCCCGGTATAGGTGTGTTTACGGGGAGAGAGATACTGGTAGTTTCTATTTTCAGTTGAGAAGATGCTTTAAATCAGCATCTGTCATTTTAACAGCTATTCTAAAATAAAGATTAATTCTATTTAAATATAAACATTATAATTTATCCAAAGTGTCAAATATGAACTTGGTAGGTTAACTTATTATTTTGACAGCATTTCAGAGTTTCTGAGGTGATTAAGTTAATTCATGCAATAATGTTTTTTGATACATGGGATTCCTAACTCCCAAGAGGATCATTTATTTTACATTTGAAAACACAAAACCTTTCCACTTTATATAGAGAACAAATTCCATGGTAATAATGCATCATGTTTTTGTATTTCCCAACTGAATCTCATGTCAGAAAGAGTACTTGCATTTTCAGAGACTCAAATAATGCATTTGAAAAGGTGGTGTAAGCAAATGGATGTCAAATTAATTTTTCACAAGAATAAAGAGGGTTCTTTTAATTGATAACATACTCTTGCTAACTATGGTTCATCTAAATACATTCTAATCACAGCACACTCTGAACTATGATTCAGTTCCACAATTTTTTTTTTTAATTCAAAATTGGAAGTGTCAAGCACAGAAGCCATCCCCAGGTGGTTCGCGGTGTTAAATGGCAGATTAAAGACAGCACGACTAATTTCTTTACTTTAATCTTATTAAGGGAACAACAGCTGTCAACTGTCACCATTTCTGCACAAGGCCTCTGAGACAAGCAGAGTGCTGCGAATGTCAAGCCAGAACTTACTTTAACCACCAGTTAAACTCTCTGGGATGAAAAACTCAATAAATTTCTTACCATTTTTTTCCCTGTTGGAAGCTCTAATTGCTCTTAATTCCAAAACTTTTATCTCAAGAGATATCAAAATCAGTTGAAATAGTAATGTATGAGCCTCATGTAAAGCAGCTGTTTATTGATTACTGATGTTGCTCTAAACTTTGTATCACACCCGCAAATCAGCTTTAAAGCTATGTTAGGCAGCATTTATACTCAAACCACACAGTAAGTGCCCTCTGATGGAAGGCTTTCCTCTAGAGTAAATCCAATTATAAAAAACACTCATTATGGTACACAAACATTGATCCAAAAAAGAAATGGGTCTTTAAACTAGACAAAAATATGCATCTGTGTGTGATATTTATTTTACATGAGTACAAAGAAATAGGAAGAGGATTCATTTTAATCAACATTTTCAAGCTAGATTTCAACAGTTTATATGTATGTACGTAATTTTGTTTTATGCTAGCATATCTTCACTCTCCTCAATTTGCTTGATATAAACAAGTTGACAAACTAACTTTTATTCAAAATACTGAGGCAGCAACAGTATCCAACCATGGAAAACTAATCCACCATAGTGCACCAGGATATGTAGGTGAGAACTCACAGCTGTTGCTTTGTAAAAATCAGGGCATGATCAACATAAAACAATTAGCCTGTTTCAAGCGTAAAGCTTTTTCACATTACTTTCAACTTCTGAAGATTATAAATGAATATTAAATGAATGTACTTTGATTATCAATGAAGAAAATAACCCAAATAGCTCAATTTGGCAGTGAAAGAATACAAAACTAAACATTATCAAATTTAGGATGTGTTGATTCAGTAGCAAACTGCTCATTTTTAACCAGTTTGAATATTATGCAGCACTCTGATGGGGAAAGAAAGTGATCAGTATTGGTATTTAAAAGCTGAGTTGAGAAGAAGTGGGAGGTGAGCTATTACTGAAAACAGTGCACAGAATGGCTGTAGAGTGGAATGGTTGAAGAAGCACCAAGGTAAGAATATGGATTGAAACAACAACAACAAAAAATTGATTTTAAGGTAAAAATACCAATTTTAACTCTTGAAGACTATACAGACCCTTATACTTCACTCATGGGGCCTATTACACAAGCAGGAACCCTCCAAGATTCATAATCAATTACTCTTTTGTCTGTGTTTTACATTATTTAAGGATATCCAATTAAAAAATGGACTCCAGCTGAAGTCTAGTCTCCAATTAATAGAGAGAAGACAAAACTCAGCAACAATTCTCTTTCAAGATCGGAGTTTCATTCTGAAATGTTACTGTACTTAGGAATAAAGTGTTGAATAACAACTGATGATCAAACAATTAATTTACCCCAACATTTACAGGTGTGATAGAATTTGAAAATCTTCTACAGAAATACTCCAATCCCTGGCTTATCATTTGTTTCATTGCGAGATCTGGCTCTCAATCCAAAAGTTTTGTAACGTTTCCCAGAGCTCCTTTTGACAATAAAACTAGTTCCTGTATCACACAGGAGGGCAAGTTTACTTTATTCTTGGGCTCTCAGAGCTTGAAATCCAGCTCTGAGACACACAGCAAGAATATATCATGGAAAGAGACAGATGCTGCAGGTTTCAGATGTTGAACTTGCACAGTGCTCATTCTCTTTAGGGTATCTTTATGTCCTTGCACCAACTGCTAGTTTTCAATGAATGTCTCTCTAGAGGGAATAACCTTACAAGAAAATAAGAAAGCTTGTTTTGTACTTTCTGTAAAAAAAATTGTGGACAATCCTATAGAACTGCATGAACAGTAACAGCGCAGCTTAAGAAATGTATGCTCATAAAACCAAGTAAAAATTACAAACAAGCTATAAAACCAGTTCTCAGCTCAAAATAGCTCTTACTGAAAAAAGTAATTTGTATCAACCCCATCCATAATATTATGCAGGCACTATTTTCTGCTTTTTATGTATATAATTATGGTTTGGGCTTTTTTACCCTGATAATATTTGCTTTAAGTAAATGATACAAGAAATTGTATGAATAGAGAAGATACATCATAATAAACCAGACTTTAATCATGTCTTAACTTGTGACAAAAGTCCTCCTTTGATCCTCATACGACTGCTGCTTGTTTCTATATAAAACGCTGGTCACCTAAGGAAGTCAAAGTATTTCACAAATGTTAATTAAACAAACCCTACAAACCTCATTTGTTAGCAGACTTGTTACAGTTTTTAAGGCCAGTAACATGTCATGGCACAAAGGGGCTAAATGAGTTGCCCATAGCACATATGCAAGGCAACACAGGGGATGAGACTCATCTTCTGGTCTTGATCTTAAGTCATTCAATTGTTTTGCTGTGCAGCTCCCATTTGCTTTTTAGTAGAAGTGTAAGAAAAATACCATAAGACTCTGAAACCTCTTGAAATTCTGCTGAATAGGTCTTATTTTGTGGAGAACTGAACAAATCCAGGAAAATTACAAAATGCTACTTTAAGAAATAACGCGGCTGGACACTAATTTGTACGTTAACACCAATAATAAAACTTACTATAATCCACTGCTTTCTCTTTTCCTTTTTCAGTGATTTATCTGAAGGGGAGAAAAATTGCCCCAACACCAAATGTATCATCTGTCTCATAAATGTCACATCTTATTCACAGTATTTGCCGTCCTGCTGCTCTAACTACCAATCTGGACAGTAGTACAAAACAACAGGCATATTGTTAAATCTTCTGATAATAAAGCTTTATCTTGTAGACATGGGATTAAAGTTCTGAGCTGCACCATACTGCCAGGATTTTGGAGAAAGAGAGATGTAGATAATAGCCCTTCTAATCTCCTCACCTACTTGTAAATAGCTTATCCTCATCACAAAACAACAGACAAATTCCCAATTTAAGATGAGTACAAATGGTTAAACATTGCAAGAGCACACAAACAATCTTAAGTACAATAGTGTCCTTTAGCAAAGCATATTTGGTGAGGGGAAGACTGGAGGGCAATTAATGAAAGGTCTTAATTCAACTTCTTTCCACAGGATTTTGTTTTGTCTTTAAACAGAGAAAACTGCTGATTTGCTAGATTCAAAGTTTAAGAAGTCAGGATGCAAATTACATTTGCACAGAAGAAAGAAAAATAATTTCAAACTCATTTAAAAAATTAAATGAGGAGAAATGCGATATAAATTTTCTTCCTCACTTAAAGAACTGAATACATTCTATCATTATCCTTTGGTTTTGAAACTCTCTCAAACATTCTATATTTACAGCAACACATTTGAAGAATTTCTTAAATACTTTCAGTGAGACCATACTAATATGCATTTAACATGGCTTCTCTAAACCAGCCACCTTTGTGCCTGTTTCAAACTGCTCACGGAAAGTCCCACCCTCTGGAACTACTGCTTGCTCTTGACAGTCGAGCTGCGGATTCTGCACAAAATATGTTCTTCTCTATCAGAAAGAATAGAGAAGGCTCTGCATCACACGCAGCAACATCAAGTTCCCTGCTACATTTCTAGCAGACTCTAGACCCTGTAAGTTAGACTCAAGCAGTTAGACTCTTGCAGAAAAAAAACATGCAAGAGCAGTTAGCTTTAGAAAGGAGGATCCTGTGTTAAATTACGTGCAACCTGATGTGTAACTACCAAACTACAATACTTTCAGATGCCTATAAACTGGAGACTGCAGTTTGCTGTAAAGTTGAATGAAATCCTGTTATTTCAGTAGTGGAGCTAAGTTCTTCAGTAGATTTTTTTAACATACAAAGCTGTCAGAATAGTTTATATTAATCTCTTTTCTGCCTTGATATTTCTTTTGGAAATACAGAGAGTTGAAAATTTGCTTTAATAAAAGAACATCTAAAGAATTTTTTAAAGGTTTAAAAATTCTGTTTATAATTCAGTCATGAATAGGCTCAGGAATCTGAGAAACCAGTTATACTGGTCTGAAACAGGTATGAGACAGAGAGTAACTGTCATAGAGAGGAGAACCTCTGATAAATCTCCTTGGATGTTCTTTCTGTTACACAAATGCAGCTGACGGGGCTTTATTTACCAGCACACAAGTTCCTTTGAGAACTAATACATCCTCATACTGTCTAACAGGCTTCAAACAAAATGTTTTCAGTAACATAAACACAATATTCTCAAACCTTCTCAACAAAGGCTGACAAAGTGAGACTATTCCTAAAATGAAAGAACAAAAATCAAGGATGTATAGAAGATGCACGTTCTAAGAATTTAAAGCTAAATTTAAGCTAAGCTTTATGTGGCCGCACAGTGCAGCCCCTTCTCTTGCAAAGTTTATCCCACATCGATGAGAGTAACTCAAAATTATAGCCTCTGCAAATTAACAATTCCAAAGGCTGCTGCTGAGCTGCTCACCATAGGACCAATTCAGGATTGCTCATCAGTTGGAGCTGGCTGGACTTGCAGCAAGTGCATTCTGCATGACTTACTGGGAAAGTAGGAATTTTATTCTCTTTGAAGAGTAAAGGTAGTATCTTAAAACCACTTTTTTTCCTTGGTGTTCTTTCCTAGCACTTTACACCTGTCCCGTAACATATTAATGAACAGTTTTAATGCAAATCCTCACAATGTAGCACTTACATTCCAATTATTACAATATTAAAATACATCTACAAACAAATGATGACAATGGTACACAACAGGGTATCTTGGGCTTGGTTCCTCTTGTACTAAAACCATACCTAGCTGGGCTCTGAAAGCACATATGTGCTTTTGAATGGATAAAAATTACAGTTAGAGATTAGGGGAAAATGCATGCTTTCGAGTTATCAGTTTTTGCAGGCATTCTGTTTAGTCACCACGTTTTTTTTAGGGATTAGACATTTAAACCCTTCTATTCTTATGTGCTATAAAGAGGAATTCCTCTAATCCACAAGAATTTTGATTTACCTGTTTGTAGAAGCCCTTTCAGCTAGCAGTATCTTACAACTGATTTCATTTTAAAAGCAGACTCCAGTGAATTACAATCCTTTAAAAAATTCCTCCACTTCCCACTGGAGATCTCTACAGACTAACTTCAAAAGATATGTACCTGCTCTTTGTTTAATACAGTTTTCTCTTTTCTCATTTTATACAATTAGGGACGCCACTGCTCAAATATATCACAGCTAGAAATAAAATCACTAAGTTAGAAACCAGAGGTTGAGTGGAAAAGTCTTTCACCTTCCATGGCAGTGTACAGTACAGCACAGTTCGAAGTTCAACACTCGACTATGAGGAGAAGCAGCAGCAAAGCAGCAGATGTGAAATAAATATTCTAGTGATTCTAAGTGGCAAATGAAGGACCAGTCATACTTACTTAAAAGGAATCCGTGAAACCGCATTCAGATTGGTGGGAGAAGTCACTGCTTGAAGAACATTTTCAAGGGCAGTCAATCCTCCTGCAGCCCGAAATGCTATTTGATCTGCTGTGTTCTAGATAAACACCAACACAGAAGAGATCCAACAGAAATTAAAGAAATTCCTACATAAAAGATATGCCTGATAGACAATTGTCCTGAGTTTCATCAATGCAGCAAATCTTTAACCCATTTATTTATCATGTTGAACACCTTTGAAAAAAGCATTTCACTGCCAGTGCACAGGGGAGAGTATTCTTTAGAGCAGGAGTTCAAATTCTCAGGTGCTATTTTTCTCAAAGATCATATATACATATCAAATACTATATAGGTAATACAGCTGAATACCATATTTCCTGTAACGACATACTGCTACAGGGATTTTAATAAATTTAATCTTTATCTGTTGCCGTTATCTTTGTAGCTATACTTTATTGCTTTGTATATGATTTAAAGAATATAGACAATCTCTAGATGGGTACTTCCTCTTTTTTACAAACTTTTCCAAAAGGAAACAATCTCCAGGCTTGTTCCCTGATTTGTTCATTGTATGCATAAAATAGCTTAGGCAGATCACTTTAAAACACTGAGAACCATCATTACGTTGATAATACCTGGTTACATATTTCATGGAACCTGGACCCATAAGTTAAGTTGCTGATCTGGAAGAAAGCCTGACAGTGTCACCAGTCAGATGTTTTATTTTATCCTTAATCTTGGGAAGACAGAAATGTTGCCTGACAGATGCTGTTGAGGATACAAGTTGGTTAGCTGTTCTGTCTTCTCAAATTAATTGCCTGGAGTTTAAGAATCATGTTAAAAATCTGGATGTGATTTTTGGTAGTGCTTCAGTTATGGGAAACTACAGAGGTAAAGTTTGAAAATGTCACCTAGATGATTAGTGTAGTTTATCTCTTTGGCAACTCCAACTTACTACCCACCCAGGTCCTTTGTCTAATACACTGCTTGCAGCTTATTCAAAATGTAGCAGAATGAATGAATATTTTTAGCTCTGAGGTGCGACATTCACATCCAGCTTGTTTTGCATTCATTATGCTATGTTATCGGTTATAAATGGAAAGATTCAATTTAAATTAGTCTTGTATTTGTTCCCAGCTTTCTAGATTAACTTTTATTTATTCTAGCTGTCCTCTTTGAACTTCCACTTAGCTGAATTTTACACTTAACTACCTTCCTACCATTATTCTTACAGTTTGCAAATGACTGAGTTTTTGCTGGAGCAGGTCCAGTATTTTAGAACTTACTCACGCCCTTTTCCTTTCCTGCAAAATTGGTTTTATCTCCTACTGCTTAAAATAAAGCAAGTAAGATCTTCTTCTTCACTACTTTTAAGTTGCTAATTTTGTGTAACTTTATTGGCAGTTTGTATTTAATCATCTTGATTTTGTCAACGATGAGGATATTCTAGTTAATACAAAATCATTTCTTTCCCCCCCCTCCAGTGCTGCAAGCACTTGGCATGTGGGGAAAAAAAATGGGAAGTGCTCTATAAATACCATCATTATTAGTCCATAAAGAATGTATTATACTATAACAAACTAACAGAAAAAACTGCTAGTGACTCTGGCCATAAAATCTTTCTTTGAACAATCAGAAATATAATTGAGCAAGATAGAGTATGATTTAGAAGGGAAACATTTTTCCCTATGAGACATTAATATGTAAACACAAAAGTATACATCTTTTTTTTTCAATCATGCAACTTTCTCTCCATAAGTTTCTTTCAAGCAAACATCTATATTCTATTTAAGTTCCAAGCTCCAGAAAAACTGTTCAGAGAAGTCAGATATTCAAAAAGAAAGCATGTTCCACAATTAATATGAACTGCATGTAGATTTTTAGACAGCCAAAAGATTTACCTTCAAAGGAATAACTAGCCTCAAATGAATGGAAATCGGTGTGCCAACTCACCAAGCAGTTGAGATAATTAACCACTGATTTCCTACAGGCTAACTGATAAATATAATTTCTAGCAGTCAATTTTAGTCCAGTTAGCCCAATAAGTGTGCCTTAACTAAAGAGTTATTTTTGAGTTTCACTCATATATTCCTCCTTTACTTCCTCTCCCTCCCTTCCAACTCAGAAAAACTCCAAGCAACAACAAAAAAAGCCTCCTTAAGCACTCCCCAGTCGGGGACCTCTGATACAACGCAGCAACTGCGCGTCCAGCGTGCAGTGTGACTGGGATCAATCTGCAGTAAGCACTGCCTCCCCTGCAATGCTTTCCCACCAGCCTCCTGATAGAGCCATAAGGAAGAGACAGCCAAACAGCGAATAAATAGTCCTGCCACAAATCAGACAGTATTATTTGAGCACCTTGGCTTACGGCCGCAGTTCTCAAACCTTCTCCTCTTCCTCCCCTGCTCCACCAGTGCTGCAGAGTGGTTCAGCACCCCCCTGCCAAAGCCTGGGGCCTTTCTAACATATCAATTTTCACTTCAGCTTAAAACTTCACAAGTCTAAGGAGAGATTCTCTTATTTCAAGCATGCATGTTCCTTGGTAATCAACATACACACACAACCAGTGTAGACAAATGTGCAGGAGGATTTCTGCATAAGATTGGCATGCCAGCATCGCAGCACACAAATGAGAAAGACATTTATGTGACACTGCTGATTTATTTGCTACAGCATATTTGTTAGTGCTACTCCAGTTTTAAATGTGCCAAGCACTTCCCATTTCTCACTTTCCCTATTTCTCATGGGAGATTATGCCACAACCTATTAGCTCTCGTGGCGAAGAAGTCTTTCCCGTCATTTAGACCAAATATGCCCTTTCTCTCTTTCATCCCATTACTCTGAGTTATATCCTGTTTTATTGCACTCGTTTTGTTTCTCCCCTTAGTAATTACTCCATTCTTGAAATCGTACACTGTTACATTTTCCTACTCAGCTTGTTTCTCAACTCTACATATTCACTGATGCTAAAGCCACCCTTTTCTTTTATTTTTTTCATGTAAATTTTTCGTATTTGTCATTTTTTTCCAGAACTTTTCTCCATAAATACCTAGTAATGAAGTGTCCAGAAAGGAACCTCCCCCCACAGCCAGTCACCAGAGCTACACTGAAAGAAGCTATAATGTCTCCCTGTTCTGAGGGGAGATCTCCATGTGTCTGCTTAAAAAGAGTATTAATCTTTTGAAGCTGTTTGATTTCCTACGTGCTCTCCTTCCACTTCAATCTGGAGCATCGCTTCTTTTCAGCATCACTTCTCTTATAGACAGACTTTTCTTCAGAGTGCCTGTTTCACTTTTGCCTAATGTTTTATTAAAGACAAGTATATTTTGCAAAATACAAATTTACATTTTAAAGAACTTCCTTTACTACTACAGTTTTCTATCAAGAAGAAGCGAGTTTGTAATTTCTCCCAGTTTTATACGATTTAGCTTTATGTCCTATTATTCTCCTCTCTAGATTACTCATAAAAATTAATCAGCATTTTGATGCTTAGCCATCAGGGAAATAAATCCCTAACTATGTGCATGGAAGAGAGAGGGGAAAAAACTTAAACGAAAGGAAGAAACAAATCAGCAGCAAAGTTGGGAAAGATACATGAGCACCGTAATTGTTCACCACGCTTACAAAGGTCTATAGAACTGCCACTTAGGCATTAGGAATACACTACTTTTGGCATGATATTTAATATATTTATCTCCAAGGATTCTTTTAAGATGGAGAACTCCAAGAGTTTTTAACCAATTTACTGAAAGGCAAGGTTGATTACCAAAGTAACTGCTGGTATACAGTGCTTGTGAACGACCTTGGTCACCACACAAGCGCCCTGCTATCAGGAATCCCAGGTTCAGGCACAGGTCCTTGAGCTTGGCCTTCGGTCAGTAGGGGTCATGGGAACTGAAGAGAAAACATGCCCTATCCACAAAGGAGCAGAAGAGTCGCTTGAATATTGCATTACTGATGTTTTCAGAGTGAATACTGTGACTGTGGTACTGGAGGAAACTGTGGAAAAAGGAATCATGCACAGGCAATTTCCTCAGCTATCCACAATACGAGACCTCAGGTAAGGAGATGAACTGTGTATAAAGAACAAACAGTATTAAATCTCTCCAATGCTGAAAAATATTGTCATTCCATCTCTGAAGTATAGCAGCCAAACAATACCAAAATACTTGAAAATATGTCTGAATTAATTCCTACTTGAGGTGAGTTTCAAATTTTGAAGCATTTAAATATTCATCTGAAGAAATCTTTCTTAAAGCATAAACACAGGGGAGCAGGCTATCTTATCCAATTTGTTTTTTTTCCAAAATTAACCTATATCCTTCAAAATATGATCCAAACTCACTTAATGTTCTATAGTGCTTTAGCTTTACATTAGCTGATACATATTAAAACATAATAAAAATTCAAAACAAGTAAGACTGAGGCATGTGAGTTATTCAAAGCCCTTACTCACACAATGTTCTTATTTAAATTGGTCCTCATTCGAATCTGTGTCAGAATGAAAGACCCATTCAGGTAACTATGACTTACTCTGGTAGCACCAAGGCACTCAGTAGATCAGGTACCATGAGAGCATGAAAAATGACAGATCCTGTAGGGAGTAAGTATTAAATCCCTATTTGGAAGGAGTATAAACCCGTATGGCAATTTTTTGCTGCTTGAAAGAATCCTCCAGACTTCTAACTTAGTCTCCCAAATTACTTAGCTAGATGTTTATGAAACCCATTTCATAATTTCACTATAGAAACAGTTCTTTGAGTGGCTGCATATTTAGATTGGGAAGGTTATTCAGCAAAGGCAATCAATATAATGGGATTCATGTTTGTTGAACAGAAGAAAATATACATACATCTGGTTTTCAAACAGTGTGTGAAAATTTGACTTGCTCATACGTATTTTCAGAAATTCACAACTACTTCAAATAACATTGTTAAACAATTTGATTTCTACGTACAAAAGGATTTCAAAGCTCTGAAGTTACCTGGTCATGCAGGAGAGCAAGGACAAATGAACATGTAGGCAAAAATTATTATTACTGTCATCTATGCATTTCTTAACAGAGAGAAGAAGAGGCAGAAAAACCTTGGGGATGCCACCTAGATATGTCTTAACCATTACAAAAACAGTAACAGAGACACAGTCTTCAGAACAGCAGATGTAGCACTCAAAATCAATACAAGAAAAAAAACTCGTTTTTCTTTATCCCTCTCAAGTCTGTATCATTGTGAAATACAGTGGTCTTGTTTGCACAGGAGGAAAGCCAAACAGCTGATGTGATATTAAGTATGTATTCTTAATCTTTGGACCATTATAAATTTGTCATTTAGAGCATACAGCAACTAATTTCAGCAGAACTGTGCATGAACCAAGTAACTTTAGCAAAGAGTGTGTGTACACTAATGTATGTGCGGCAAAGTAAACACAAATAACAATAAACGAATCAAGTAACCATTTTATGGATTAATTACGAACTAAACATTTTAAGAAATATAAAATTAATCCCTTTTTTTTTCAGTTATGACAAACAATCAAGAAAGCTCCCTGCACACTGGGCTAGCGTGGCTGACTTACTTACCTACCTGTTACAACACCTTAATGGATTTGAATTCCCCTTCTCTCCTCTCCTATGACTTGAGTGACAACTGACTAATAGGATTACAGGCTCCGTTCCAATAATACGGCTCAGCTACATGCCAGCAAAAAATGACAGCCTAAACCTGAATTACATGGCCTGGGAATCCATCCAATTATTAACTAAAGTAACTGTTATTACCTAACCTAATCAAAGGAGAAGCAGCTGTTAATCTTTGGTGGCCTTCAGTGTAGTAGCGGTCAGACTGGATGAACTGTCTTTGTACTTGACTCCTCTACAGACAATAATTATGTCCTTTGTGATCAAGAAGGAAGGGCTTCATAACCTTTCAGACAGAGGCAGCAGATGGGGAACAACTGTTTGTATGTTCATTAACAAGATAGGGTGGATTTTATCAGAGATTGGCATCTGTGGCACCTTCAGAAGCTCCACTTACCCAATGATACAAGTATGTTTGGCAAACTCGAAAATTAGCAGACTAAACAGAAAGTTCAAAATAATGTTTCCATCTCATTATCTGACATTTGGTACAGGAAAATACACACAGCTAAAAAAAAAGTCATTTACACATAAATGTCTCATCATACATAACATGGTCAGCAAAGAAATACTTGAAAAGGCCAATTGACCTGTGCTGTTACTTTGCTAGGTCTTTTTTAACTCATTAAAGTAGTCAGATAATATAGAATGTATTCTTCTGAAATAAAACCAACTTAGGGGAAAAACCTCTGATTTATTTTAAAAAGTCATTGGGTAATACAATGTAACACAGAGTGAAATAAGGTGAGCGTCAATTAGTAACAGCGTTTGGCTTCTGCATACAATACTCCAGGACAGAACCCAGACCAAAACCACTGTCCTGCAGTGTCGCTCCCCTTTACACAGGGCATTTGGCAAACTGGAAGATTTGTAAAACAAGATACAAGGTCAGAGAAACCTGTCTCACCATGAGACACTACAGAAGTACAATTTAGTTTATGCTGGAAAAAGTAAAAATATGATGGAATCACAGTGTGGAAGTACCTGAACGGGAAGAAGATTTCTGATAATGCACAGTAACAGCTAATATTTGGAAGCTGAAACTAGATGAGTTCAGGTAAGAATAAAATGATTTTTTTTCAATGCCAAGAGTAATTAATGATGAGCATAATATACTTAGGATATAGTCGACTCTCAATCATTTTAAGTTTTTAAATCAAACCTGATTATCTCCTAGAAAAATATGATCCTAGTTAAATCATAATTTATTAATTTGGTGCAAGAGTTATTGGGTGAAATCCAATGTCCTGGACCAAAGTACTCACTTCCATACATTTCTCCTGTTAAAGTATTATTATTAGTTAATAAGTAGAGCAGAATCAGAAATAATGCAGAGCTTTAACAGCTGAAATGATTTAATGACAGCTTTACCGTCTCTGTTCTATGCAACTTTAGCACCTCACATATTGACTACTTGAAATCTTTTTAAACTAACTTAAACGGTCCGGTGTAAACCCTCCCTCTAAGACAAACCTCCACAATCAATATCTTTATGTAGATTAAAAAAGAGTATTTTCCTTCATCAGCCAAAGAAACACTTTCTGCTCGTCCTGCCTACTATGTCCAAATAAGAAGCTGATCTGGAAAGCCTGTTTGAACAGACCTCAAGAACTAAAACTGTTCAGAAAAAAAAGTATTTCTGAATGAATCCCACATACTTTGAAACATTCTGACTTCTGTTTCTGAAAGAACACACTGAACTTATGCAACTCTATTCTACACTTGTTAAACTGTTCACTGAAGGAAGAAATAATAACTAATTAGTAAAATATAGTTGAAATCCATCTTAAGAATTTTCTTCTTTCCTTTTATCTAGTGTTTGAAGATTCTATCTAAAATGCCAGGGGCTAAGAAATGCAGTTCAAAGCTGCCTTAGAAAAACAAACCAGACAACCCTTGGCTGGCTCCTCCTTCCCTCCCTTCCCCCCCTTTAAATAAATACACAAGTATCTCTACATGCACATAACAAAACCACAGATACGTTTGTGACTGTAGAAAATATACACTCTGATTAGTCCTCCAGACATAAAACTTTACACAGTAAAAATAACTGTAGACTATACCAAAAGAGTATTTTCTATTAAAATAGACAATTTGTTCCCTGTAATACTTCTCCCTAGTGAAAACAGTATTATAGTAATACCCCGTTCCATCTGAAAAATCTCAAACTGGTATACAAACATGAGTGACTTCACCCACAATAGAATTTCAAGCGCTGAACATCAATGGGAAACTAGTTTAGGATTAAAACGTGAGCCAGAATCGGCTCAGTAGCCTTTGCACACCATTGGAGGGAGATATTAATTCACATTAAGGACGTACCTATCAGTATCAGTTAGACAAGTGTACTCTTCACTGGGTAAAAAACTGGCTGGCTGGACGAGCCCAGAGGGTTGTGGTGGAGTTAAATCCAGTTGGCGGCTGGTCACAAGCGGTGCTCCACAGGGCTCAGTACTGGGGCCAGTTCTGTTTAATATCTTTATTAGTGATACGGACGAGGGGATCAAGTGCACCCTCAGTAAGTTTGCGGATGACACCAAGCTGGGAGGGAATGTTGATCTGTTCGAGGGTAAGAAGGCTCTACAGAGGGATCTGGACAGGCTGGATCAATGGTCCAAGGCCAACTGTATGAGGTTCAACAAGGCCAAGTGCCGGGTCCTGCACTTCGGTCACAACAACCCCATGCAGCGCTACAGGCTTGGGGAAGAGGAGCTGGAAAGCTGCCCAGTGGAAAAGGACCTGGGGGTGCTGGTCGACAGCCACCTGAATATGAGCCAGCAGTGTGCCCAGGTGGCCAAGAAGGCCAACAGCATCCTGGCCTGTATCAGAAATAGTGTGGCCAGCAGGAGCAGGGAGGTGATTGTCCCCCTGTACTCAGCACTGGTGAGGCCGCACCTCGAGTACTGTGTTCAGTTTTGGGCCCCTCACTGCAGGAAAGACACTGAGGTGCTGGAGAGTGTCCAGAGAAGGGCAACCAAGTTGGTGAGGGGCCTGGAGCACAAGTTTTACAAGGAGCGCCTGAGGGAACTGGGGCTGTTCAGCCCAGAGAAAAGGAGGCTGAGGGGAGACCTTATCGCTCTCTACAGCTACCTGAAGGGGGGTTGTAGTGAGGTGGGTGCTGGTCTCTTCTGTCAGGTGGCTGGAGATAGGACGAGAGGAAATGGCCTCAAGTTGAGGCAAGGGAGATTTAGGTTAGATATTAGGAAAAATTTTTTTACTGAGAGGGTTGTCAGACATTGGAATAGGCTGCCCAGGGAAGTGGTTGAGTCACCATCCCTGGAGGTATTCAAAAAGCGCATAGACAAGGTACTCCAGAACATGGTTTAATGGGCATGGATGACGGTTGGACTCGATGATCTTGAAGGTCTTTTCCAACCTAAATGATTCTATGACTCTAAATACTCATGCTGTTCTCTTCATTTTTTGGGACTGGCTGAAGGGTGGAGCCAGGCCTTGGCAGAAGTCAGACCAACCCTGGAGCTAGCTACTTTAATGCATATAATCAGGCACAGGCCCTGAAGGAGGTTTGCCACCTCCTTCAGCTCTTCTCTCTGCAGCTGTCCCTCGGGGCTTGGGGCGCTTAGGTAGTGCTTTGAGGCCAGGAAGCTGGAATGTGCAGTACAGCTGCTTTTCTTCTATTATAGAAGCATGATGATCTTGAAGGTCTTTTCCAGCCTAAATGATTCTATGATGTATTTCTATCAACTCCTCCCTCGTGCATTGCTTACGTGTTAGAGCACCCAAGTTCTTTAGATAATGCTTTCAAGACAACAGAAAGGAGGGCTTGAGAAATGCTCCTTCGCACCTTATCCCGCAAAGTGCAAATTCTGAGGCCTTAAAGCTGATTCTGAAGCCTTCAAGATAAGGCAGCTCCTCTGATTTCTGTGTTTACACTCCACACAGACTAATCTCCATGGCTTCATCGAGGAGAGGATGATTACCCAGCATCTGAGATGGTAGGTAGGTAAATGGGCCTTATCTTGCAGAAGCAGTTTCACTCCCTGCATGATGTTCAGTACTTGCACACTCCCCTGTAGAGCTCAGCCTCTAGCATCTAAGCCATTTGGATAATATTGTTTTTTCACTTTAATAGCTAAGGTATACTAACTGCAACCTCACGTATATTTACCATAAAGGAAGACAAATATCTAAGTACAACAAAAAGAAAGGATGAAAAAGAAAGCAGTTGATACATGACACAAATGGAACAATGAAAATTAGGCTTAATTTTTTAATTAAATGAAAAATAAAAAAAGAAGAGGCATTTACTATTATACTCTCTGAAAGTACATTATTGACAAGCGACTTAAAATTGGTCCAGGCCTAGGGACAATACCACTGCTAAGAAATTTGATTCTTAAGCCTGTCCTGTAAACAGTAAATGTCACGTGCTCACAAATGTAACTTCTGTCTATGCACATCATATACTTTATTCATTCTTCTGTTTTCAAACTTCTGCCCATATTGTAAGATAAACCATATTCGATAGGGCCCTTACTGAATCACTGTATTACCTTATTGAATAAGATGAACCTTATTTACACGATCTCCTTCCAAGTTCTGCAGTATCTTTTCAGTTCAATAGTAAAATCAGAAAGGCACTCTATTAACACTTCTGTTGACAAGGACAGGACCTTCACAATCCTGTTTGTGAAGTTTCAAGAGTCAGTGAAAGCCATATGGGAAAGACAGGTAAAGGTAAACTAGTGAATTACATGTTATCTGTTTAGCTGCTTTCACTCTTGCTAAGTAGCATAACAAGAAACAGCCAACATTGCTTGGAAAAATAAGAATTGTCCTTATAGATATTGCAAAAGACAACACTGAGTATTGCAACGCTTGTGATTATTAAAAATAAATGTTTAGTCTATTTATAAATAACAGGGCATCTAGTAAGTGCATCAATTAAAGGAGGAAAGCAAGGATAAAGGCTTAAGTCTCTAATACCAGGAACAACTGCTCCTAGATTCTCCATACATCGCTCCATTAGCTAAGACCAATTCGACTTTTTCTGAATAATCTCATAAACAGAAGTTCCCAAGCAAGTATATAAAAAGCACAGTTACAGGATCTTGTCCCTTCTCTCAGCAGTTTATTGGACAAGAAACTGTCCACTAAGTAGGAAAGTTGCAGATCTCTTGCAACACTGAATCTTAAATCCCTATGGCTGATATTATAATATTGAAAGCTTTCAGCCACTAGAAAGCAGCACTGATTTCACCTGAACTTAAACTATGAAAACCAGTGCAATCAAGCGAAACTAAAGATATTAAAATTATGTTGGAGAAGACATACAGGGACAGAACAGATGGTTGTTTAAAGACCTGTAGTGCAGTCAAGAGCACTTGAATTCTAAACACAGCTTTCACACTGATTGCTTTGGGTACTCTCTTGTAACCTCTCGGACTATTTGCCCATTACCCATCCACAGGACAGCAACAAAGGACTGCAGGGCAGATTAATAATGTGGGTTTGTGAAGCACTGCAAACATGAGAACAGACAACAAAGACTTCTAGGTGGTATGTTCTTAAGTCAGAAGGGATTGTCTCAAATCAGATATAGAATTTAAAAAATACCTTCAAGAAAATATATGTATAGATATATCATCAGACTAAATGAACTAAAACCTTCACTTTTTTAGAAGCTACAGTAACCATTACTTTATCATGATCTCTAAACTGGCTTCTGCTTACTAGCAGAAACATGACTGCGTAGGCCATTTTCTCATCATAGAGAAATCAATGCCTGTACTTTAATGATATTAAAACATATCTCATCTTGTAAATGCTTAGTGAAGAAACTGTGCATACCTTGAAATGTATATATAGCAATTATATCCATTCTGATATGATGTATTAGTTCTAAACTGATGTAGAAGGGAAAAAAAGCCTTATCTGGCAGCAAAAGGCCACAAATAGTACAGCATAAGGGCATTGGAAATTAATATTTAATTGCATCCCACAGAACCAGAAATCAACACAGCGGTTTTCAACTACACCCATTGTGCACATTAAATAATCTTGGAATAAGTTCACTGCAGCGGTTCTCTGTGAACTGAACTTGCCTCTTAATACCACTTCCAGCAAACAAGTTAAATATTCTGTGGCTGACCTCTAGTAAGAAGTTCCTATTTACATGTTCAGCTTGAGAAAAAGGTTAATCCACAGATGACAGAAACTCTGGGCAAACGAATTACTGATAATATAAAGCTGCCTTGTCCAACCTGCAACACACAACACACACCTGACCTATTGACTTCTTCCTGGCAGTGACAGGGAAAGGCTGTGTGGGTAGAAAATGCTGTCCAAAGAGCTCCTCCTGTGTTTGCACATAGCCTGCTCTTTGAAGTCACAGCCAGTGTGCTATTAGTGTCAAATCCACTGCCAGAGTTGATCAGATCAGGTGATGTTTCTACTACTAGTAGCTTGGACCATATGCAGTTAAGGTGGTAGATACAATACCCCATACTCCAGCTTTGAACACTGCTGAACCTTCTTCAAACCATGTTTTAGTGGCACTGTGCATTATTGGCGCTCAGTGCTGAACATGTATACATTAAAAATCCCTAATCTCCCAGTTAAAGGGTTTGAAGTGAATTGATTTCGAGGAGGGTTACTTACACCTCATATTTTCCATCAATTATATCTGCTTTATCAGTTCCTGAGTTCATGCTCTGAACTCAGGTTCTGTACTTTTGTAAGAACAGGTAAGACTTGATTAACACTTCCAACAAAGGAAGCATAAATACAGAATTCCCTATGTTACCTTCTGTGTTAGCAAATTCATTAGATTTTTGGTGGTAAAATACAGAGTTCCAAGGGCCTGAATTCTAGTTTTAGCTGGCAAAACAGACTTATTTTTAACTTTTGCAATTCAACACACTTCATAAAGTTTGGATTTTTACTTTCAATCGTTTTTACACTATTATAATTCAGCTTTACGTTTAATTACTGACTTCGCTTCGTGTGACTTCACTGTAGCTCTGGAACTGGCTACTGCAGGAGTATCCAAAGTTGAAAAATTAATGGGTGGATAAAAAAATTAATCCGTTCTTTGTATAGAAATACATCATATGTCTAGCTAAAATGAACCTTAAAGTTGTAACTTCTGATTATCTATAAAAAATAAAGAGTAGCAATTACTCTCATAAAGAACAAAAAACATAAAGATGAAAGCACAGTTAAGATAGTGTGTGAGAGTTTATTTTATTTTTTAAACACTTTGGCCACAAAATGCCCACTGCCCAATATAGAAGGCGGCTTTTTGGTGTAAACCAGCGCAATATATATCAAAATCTTCACATGGCTAAGAGCCAAAAGTCACGTATCACATATATAAGAGAAAGGCAGTAGGTCACAACATGACAGTACCAATGACTCTGCAGGGACCCACTGCACCATTGCAAGGGTGAAGGTGGAAAGGGTGCAGGACTGATGTGGGGCTTGGGGGCCTTTGCCATGAATTTGCCTTGCCAGCTGCTGCCAGAGGTCAGCCCTGCTGCTGGCCCCGTGACACTCCTGCCACCACAGCCAAGCTGAACTGCTGCTTAAGCACTAGAGAGCAGCCACCCCGATCTGCGCTGCAGATTAGCATAAAATGTAAGTAGCACAAACAACAGTGGCTCGCTCATAAATATGCCTATTTAACTGCGGGCATGTGGTGCCTTTTTTTTTTTTTTTTTAAATTAATACTGTGCATGTGTGTACTTCTATTTTTTCCTATAGAAGACACTGTATGATTGCACATTTAAGTAATGTTAATTATCCTTGACAGGATACCGATTACCTACTTAAATCGGATATATCCTAACACACCAAAACCAGGAGACATACTGCTGTACGAAGCTCAGTAGGAAAAAAAAACTGTGTAATTTCTAAACACATTGGCACGTGAAGTGCCACAGAACTGGCTGAACCTGATGTCAGAAAGACGAAGGCATACTCCAGTAGAAGTATTCAAATTGAATAAAACTGGGGCCAGTTTGTCCAATACAAAAATCAACAATATTTTAAAGCCTGTTCTGAAAATAGCCATAACTAAACACAGAACTTTGAGAATTAACATGCAAATTAGTTTAGCACGTAATACCTTTGGCCTCAGGAGTCATATCAGTATTAACCAAATTTAAATCTTATATAAGTGTTTTTCTTCCAAAACCAAAATTTGACTTCTAAATAGATTTATTATTTCTAAGGATTAAAAGGACATGCTATTGTTTCTGCCAGTAGTTTCATCTAGTGGAGAAATGGGAGATATTAAGTAAACAAGAAAACAGAAGTGGGCTGCATCACAGAAATCACCCTTTGAAAATACAAACACCTGTCAATCACAAAAGTGCCTATAAAAGTTTGGCGTCTTGACCAAGCTTTTCATTACTATAATATTGCTTAAATGTAAATGTTAAATAACTTTTTAAAGCTTCAGACTGAGAAATCAATTATTTGTGAGGCTATTTAAAATAATTGGTTGAGTGTGTTAAATAATATACAGATAAGATTTGTATACATGCATACACACATGGGCACAAGATCATAAAATACAGACAATGTGGCTCTAATTTGGGTAAAGCCACTAGTCCATGACTTAGGTAAATTCACTAAAACAGTAATTTTCTCCCTTTTTCATACTAAACCAGAAAAAGCATCATGTAAGAGGGTGACAGATAAACTGACACCTCCTGTGATTTCCCCAGCCCTCAGTGAATTCATGTATCAGACTTTATGCTGGGTTTTTCTTCTAGAAGTGTAGATATCCTTAACACTTTAACTACTGACTGTAGCTTGCCTACAGAAATGCTTTGCTACTGCAATTCGATTCACAACTCCCAAACTTATCCGTTGTTGTCTTCCTCTCCTCCATCTCTTCCTTTTCCTACATAAAAGCCAACCAAAATATTTTTTTTGGGGGGGGGGGGGGGGAAATCATCACAGTTTTTTTTAGGACCACAGATTTTTGCCACCGTCTTATTCTCAGCTGACCTTTCAATGCTCGAAACACAAAAATTATTAATTTTTAAAACATTACTGTATCACTGCTCTGCCTGTGAACATTCCTGCTTTCTTCAGAGATACTGATCAACCTTACCTCTAAGGAGTCTAGCTGATTAACAGAAGTTAAACTTGGATCGATTGCTTTTAGCCAAAATTTAGGTTTAAAATTTGCTGCCTCTAATTAACATTTGACAGTTTTCTTCAGTTATGAAATAGAAGCCACAAACCTCAAGCTATGGCCAGTGTGCTTTAAAGCTAGTCTGACTTTTCCATGACATCATCTAGCATAAAATACACTGCCTACTTATGTCACTCTTGCTTAGCTTACAAATTCAAACTTTCTTCAAGAGTTTGATATCAAATTACAGTATCTTGTCTAATACTCATTCAAAACAACAAAATTATGCAGAGTAGTAACGCCATATCCAGTTCAAATATAATCAAAAGCAAGACAAGGAAAGCTTAAAGACAGCTGGTCCAGAATTCTGACCTTCTGAAAAATAAAGTCCAGCCATTAAATTCAGTGCCTTTCAATCCTCTCTTTTTCATGGCTACACTACTTCGCTGCACTAGAAATATGCAGCTACCTTGGATGCTCAAGCCAGCTTCAAAAATTTTTGCAGCACCAGAATCAAATGCGTAAGAGTTTGTGAATCACAAATCCCACTGTATTCTTAAATATACTTAAATAAGTAAGAATGCTGAGTATTTATAGCAGGGTATTTGATTCTAAAATCTATTTTGTCTGTATATACATGTCATATATATATTTATATACACATACACACACAGATATATACACACACAGGGCAATTTTAAATCTCTGTAGAGACTTTTGAAGAAATTTATCATGAACAGGACAAAAGTTTACACGTGTTCCATTTTACATGGCATTTGTTACATACCTCAGATCTTGGGCAGTTTTTAACTTGTTTCAATTTCTGATGATTCAGAAATTGTGTTATTGGAGAAAAAAAAAGAAAAATCAGGCATAGATAGCCATACAATTCAGTGTGCCTTCCAAAAACTGGCCTATTAATCTTCACACTGGCTATGGTCACCACACCCAATGGGCCTGACAGTTTAGAGAATAAAACATAAATACCAGGCCTGACTGTGTTAAAGCCAACCATTTCTGACAGTCTTTACAATGGGATAAACACTGTCTGTCTACAGTCCCCATGTATTTGAAAGCTACAACAAACACTTTACTGAAATGTAAATAGCTGACATTACAACTGCTGAAGCAGGAGGCTGAAAAATCTATCTAAAAATCACAAAACCAAAACCATTGCCTGACACAAAACAAACCATTAATGGTCACCGAGAGAGCACATTTTAGAGGTCATAAGCATTGAGATCCTTTTTTTAAAAAAGTATTAAAACACTGCAATCAATTAATAGCTCGGATTCACACATTTTTCAGTTACAAAATGACACCTTTCTAAGGAAGAATATTTTTTCCCCTGAAATCTGTTTACAGTAAGAATATTATTCTGAATTAGTAATAAAAATAAGTATCTTGAAACTGAGCCTTATAAAAAGCAGCTACTTTTAGATTTGTATGAGGTAAACTGGTAAGCAACTACAAGCGTCATGGCCCAATTTATTAAAAGTCTCCTCTTCTATTCTTCTGGTTCCATTTTACTTCCACGCTTTAACTACTTAATTTGCACTCACTGTTATTTACTGAGATTTTTACAGCACCTAAAGAGCCTGAAGGAGATTAGGGACACAGCTATCTTCAAAACTGTACAAAATCATAGTAAGTGTTATGAACATCAGAACCAGTGAACTCTTGTTTGTTAGTGCTTTGTGCCTTGTGATGGACACATGAGCTTCAGCTGTAATATTTGCTTAGGCTGGCACATTTATAAAACCTCTATCCTTCCCCTGTGGCTGCAGCCCTCTCCTCAGGAGCACATCTGTAAGATCTTCTGTCAAATCACTCAGTTAAAGGAATCTTATACGTTGTGTTGTGATGAAGAACTTTTTCAAACTAGTGGTCTGATAAGAAACATCATATAAAAATAATGCCAGTTAAGTAGATTACCTGCTGCATTTGGATTCCAAAAATCATGAGGTTCCCTCACGATCATACTGAGCCTCTATGTCATACTCCCAGTCAGAAGAATGGGAGACACATTAAGAGCTTGTCTAGATGTCACATGTAAGTCTTGTACAAATTTAACTGAAGTGATTTAACTGCAGTGTTTTAGCTGCAGCTGAGGCAGGTGAAAAGGCTACTGCCCTCAGCTGCGTGTCACCGTCCTCCTTATTGAAGGTAGCATCCTGTCACATTGCTCAGAATAACGGTGTCTGTCATCTCTGTCTAGCCCAGACCTAGCAAAAATCACCCAGAATACTTTAAACATTTAGAAGTAGGACTTTTAAAACCTGGACCCCCCAAAAAACCCTAAAAACAAATTTGAGGAAGAACTTTAGGGAAGTGATGTTCTGTCAGCAAGTCTAGGGATGACCATATGAGAGGCAGTAACCTCTGACCCAGGTCAGGTTCACAGCCTTAGAAATACATGTACTTCAGTCAGCATAACCTCTGAAGTCTATATGCAGTAGACAACGGTCTTGTTTTTTTTAATCGGTAAACCTCACCTCTATACATTGAGGGAAATACATGATATAAGCATAAGCAACTTAAAACTGTATCTGTAGTCACACTAACAGGATATACAGCTTTAAATATACTGGTTTGTGAAAGTGTTCCCTATACAGGACATTTCCGTATAAGTGCTCAAGTCAAACTTGAGCAGTCAATCCAGGATTCCTTGCACATCTGAAACATACTGCTGCCCTTGGTAATGGATGTGTAAAATTAGGCCCATCAAAGAATGAACATGTATAAAATCAAAAGAACTGTGGCAGAAAAACTGCTTTAGCCCTGCAGTTTTAAACATCAGCTCTGCTTTCTTTGAGAGGGGACACGAGTTTTAGCATCAAAAGCCCATTCACAGGAGATCTTCGTCTGAGTGTTATCAGATCTTACTAAGAGCTTGAAGAGTCCCATATGACAATCTGTCAACATCAGGCCAGGGCTTTTTGGTAATGTTTGCATGCATTTTGCTGTTGTGTGTGTTTATTTTTTTAATATACTTTAAAACAAAGTGGAGATGAAAGTGAATACAACTTCCTTCCAGGATTTCTGCCAGAAAGGATGGCAGACTATGCACAAAACCCAAGGACTACCTTCCAATAATCTAGAGCACACCCAAACCAGCACCCTAGCAGTACATGTTGTAGATACACCTTGGGGACAGCACACCAGGTGTATACAACACCATCTGGATTTGTGCCTCCTGCTTGACGTTACTAGCAGAAGCAAGGACACATGACCTGAGGCGTACAAATCTACTTAGAACTGGAATGACATTGTGGTTCATGACTTTATAGCACCTTTTATGTTTATTTAATTAAAATACATGTGGACCACCGGCTGTAAGCATTAATGGCCATACTCCTTGTCAGATCCTCAAAACCCGCACTTCAACTTGCTTATTTACAAATACTTTTCTGGCATAGAGTGCAATACTTCTAGCGATTGTAGAGCTTCATCCAAGTAAGCCAATGTTAACCTATCAAGAACTGTCTGGAGATCTAACAACCACTTGAAGAAAAGCAAAGCAACTCCTGTTTAATTTATTAGCACTCAAATCATGCGCTGGATTCAAAGTGAAAGTTGTAGATTTTGCTGTGTTGCATGTGGAACAGGCAGCAGCCTATGAATTCTGTATTAATGAGAAGCAGGTAATGTGCTACAATAAACAGACAGGACTCCAAAACATGCAGTGGTTAAGATGTATCTTTGCCTGAGAGACAGATTTCTCAAATTTGAGTAGCTAGAGGATATGCCAATATAAAAACCTTTTAGTTTACATTAAACAAATTCTTCTTGCTGTATTGGTGAAATCACTTGGCCCCAAGTGCAGAATCTGGTTATGGCCAGCAGACCAGGAAGGCATGCAAAACAAAAGAGAGTATGACTACAATAATCATGCAGGCATGCCTCATCCTAGAATGTTCTCACATTATAAAAGCAGCTCAGAAGTGAGAAAAAGCCTTATTCATCACTATGAAACATAACAGATGAAGACTAAGTCCAAAAAGGAATTGTTAGTCTGATTCCATTCTACCTGAAGGCAAAAGCCAGTGAGACAGGGCTGCCAATCTTTCATACGTGGCTTTTTTTGTGATTCCAGTTTGCATAAATAATACAATCCTGCTCTTTAATGCTGTTTTAGTACAGTCATGGAGTTTCTGATGAGCTGAACAACCCTTCTGTTGAGAAATTTAATTGTATTTATTTTTCTTATTTACTGTTATCAACAGCAGCTCCGCATTTTATTTCATTGTTTGCAAAACAAATCTTTATTTCCCTGGTGAGACTGTATAAGTACATTTTTCATTCAGTGTAAACTATTAACAAAAGAAAAATCCAATGTTTCACAGTATGACTGAAAAGAGGTTTTTTTGGATCATGAGGTTTTTATTTTATAATTTTATTTTGTAATACTTTTGCATGACTACTACTGAGCCTGAAGAATTTCTAGTAAGTGGCAAGGATCTATTGTAGTGAACTCTGTCCTCCCTCAGGGCAATTCTTTATTCAACCCAGGCCATTAGCAAGGGTAAACCAATGTTATCAGCTCACACACACTGACAGCTTGTGTGGTTCCCACTCCCTCATTCCTCCCCCCACATCATGGTATATTTTTATGCTCTCCAGGGAAATTCAATTAACAGTGTCAGTCTCCTCCTCTCAGTCGATGACTGACACCATCAAGGTTCTTTTCACCGCCCATTGACATGCAAGATGTGTCTGCTGATTTCTTGACTCGCAAGTTAACAAGAGAATTACTATCCACTTCTATAAATGACTACGTATGATCTGTGCCATAAACACAGTGACAGCTATTGAAATCAATCTTTCTTGACCTTATTGATTAGGACACTTGGATATAGTAATACTTCTCCAGTGGTAATGTTTTGGGGGTAAAACCCCAAATCAACAACAAAATAATGCATGCCTATTAATACTATCAAATGTATCTTTTCATTTCCCCCTGCAGACTCAACAAGCAGAAAATGTTGCGAACAATTAATGATTAACATTTAGCTGCAATTCACGTCTCATGTAAAAAAAAAAAAAAAAATCTCAGAAAACATGAGAGGATGGATACACCACCACTTTCCAAAACCAGTTTCCAATAATTATTTAGATAAATTTCAAAATAGATACATCTTTTTATAGTCTTCATGCAACAACTTGATTTCTGTATTTTGAAATAAATAGCAAATTATTTTTTCAATAATTAATGCAAACACTGCAAAATTTGAAAATGTCACAACTCTTTCAAAAACACTATTAAACTTGGTCAGCAGCTCAAAGTAACTATGAGAATACACATCAGAACCCTATGCATCCCAGGCAGCTTTTGGTATTCAAAAACATACGCTCTCAGCAATTGTGTTCCACATTGACTAAGCCGTGAAAAGCATCAAGCAGAGCTCTCATCTTCACAGACACCAACTCTGAACCACAATTATGCAACCCTCCTCAGATTTCATTAACTTGATTTCTCTCAGAACTAATTTTCATGATTTCTTGATATGAAAGACAAGTATTTTCTAATGGTTAGAGAGAACAGAACACAGTGTTCCAGTTGAAAACTCAAACACCGTGGTCCTAATAGAGCAAAAATAATGCATTACAAGACACAAAACACTGTGGCAGCAGACTGGATATGATGCAACAGTAAAAAAGATGCAAATGCTATGCTATAAATTAAAAAAATCCAACATTTACCATAAACCAAAACATGCTCTACAAACATAGCACTTCGAAAAAATTAAAAACATAGAAATATCCCGTATTTATGCACATTATACCTTCATCCTCCACCAAAGACCCACTGGCTTTGTTGTACTCTAGGAAAACGCAACAGATTTGTGCTCCTTCAAAACTCAGCCATAACACCACGATATGGTGGCTGTGACAGCAAAGCTGGCTCCAGTTCTTTCCTGTTCTCTGCTAATTGTTTTGGCCCCTTATTGTAAAAGTTGTTTGTGGGTATGCACTATAAACTAGATGACTGAAATGGCCCAGGTTAAAAACAATCCCAAGGAAAATACAGTGCAAGTACAGCTTGTCATTATCCAGATGATCTAATATCAGTCAAGCGTGTTTTCAGCACTTCTGCAAAACTGCCTATATAAAACCCGATGTCTAAATAAAAGCATCCGCTGCTGCAACCACCACAGGGAAGTGTAACAGCAGACACTGCTTGTTACACAGAAGTCACGTATTCATCGACACGTTTGAAACATTCCCAAATCCAAACTAATGACATTTGAGGGAAACACAGTTTATAGGTTAATCATAAGTTACATAGGAACAGACACAATACCTCTTTTTCCAGAATACGAGAGATCTCTCCCAAAGTCCTGTCCAGAGCAGAAACCTTGTTGTTCCCCAGCGAACAGCTATCCTGCATTTGGAGGTGCTTTAAAAGGTCTTTTGCTAATCGCTGTAACCTTCAACATTAAACAGAAAACAAAGAGCAGTTAAAGCAAAAACTCTCCTGATCACGTAAACTTCCATCTTTGTAATGAAAGTCTGCTAACTGAATTTCAATAAAGCGATCATGAAAATCTGTGTAAAAGTATTATCATCATCTATACCAAACAGCGTGTAAAATATGCAATACAGCAAGGAGATATAGTCAGCTTAGAGTGTCTATGACATTTCACAATCTACTTTTTCAGGGAAATGGCATAGAAATAGTGTGAACAGTACAGCCCTAAAGGTACTTCTTTATTAGCTACATGTTTGTTTCTGTTGTTAAATAGTGTCAATTTCCCTATTCTCCCTCCACAATTTATCCTGCTAGTTTTTGCAATCTTCATTTTCAACATGGTTTCATCCTACTTTTCTTCCAACATTCAATCCTTTCTGCCCACTTAGCCAAGTAGTTCACTCTTGAGACGAGTAAGGGAAATAGAACAGCAGACTACTTGTCTAATTTCTTATAGGCATCATAAAATAAATAGCTCTTTAGGGTTATTTGAATAAGTGAAAAGTAGTGACTTTGCAGACTACCTCAGGAAGGGCATTTTATTAATGAGGGTCAGTAATGAAGCCAAAATGCGGTGCTGGGAGAGATGTAGACACACATGGGTTAGGATTCATTTCCATTTTACACATCTACATCTGGGCCATTCACCTGTGCTCTCCTGCTAGGCAGCAAGGAGAAATATGCAGTTCCAAGGCACCATTCATCTCATCCTAAGGTCTAAAACAAAGCAGTCAAAACACACTCATGGTTTATCCTTCTTTGCCTTGAATGTGAAGTCAGCAATTAGCTCAGATGTAGACTTCTACATCTGTAGACGCATTAAGGCAGATGACACAAATGCTAAACAGAGTCCCTTAACTGGAGATTGACGAAGTAGGGAGGAAGTATCATTCAGTACTTGCTAGGTATTTGTCAGCCGTTGCCTTAATGTCTGCTACTGGCTGCTCTTAATGACAGGCTCAGCTTTTGGTGAACCTTTGGTTTGATCTATTGAGCAATTTGTACCAGAAGTGGGACAAAGCTGGTAATTGAGCAGGATGCATGGGAGAAATACTGTTGCGATTAGTAACAAACGTAGCTCTACAGGAAGGAAAAGAGAGGGGAAGGGTATCAAAATTGGAGATCATCAGTGTAAAAGGGCCAGAAAGCATTCACAAAGTGACCACAGAGTAATGGCAAAGAGAAAATTACATTAACTAGTCTCCAAGAGATGAGAAATGAAATGGAATGGCTGGGGAATGTACCACAGTAGTCACATGTATTAAAAAAAAAAAAATAAAAAAATCAGAACATTTATTTGGGGCAAGAATAGAGAGTTTCCACTTAATCAACAGGAAACAGGTATTCTGTAACTTTTCTTTGAAAAAAATTAAGAGCTTTGTTAAAAACTTTCAAGAGACTCTGAAAATACACATATTTTTTTGAAGTACAAATAAAAACAACCTGCAGAATTTTGAGTCTTGGATTTCTTATCATCTGGTCAGCTGAATACACTAATATTCAGTCAAGATTTTTCTATGACAAGAAAAATAAAGGGAGATTATGTCCTGATGAGATTTTCTGCACTGCTATTTCCTCTGTGGAAAATGAGGTTGGAGGAAACCTCTGTCTAACTCAGTAAGCCACGAGCTAAAATGGGAAAAAAAATTAAAAGCCAAAACATAAATAACTGCAGAAATTGGACAGTAAATCAGATGACCACTAACTGCTGAGCATAAGGAGTGGATTGCAGCACCAGTAAAAAGTTGAATTGCTGCAGTCCAGAAAGATGATCTAAAAGCAGAGTATTTCAGGTATTCTCATAGAATGTGATTTAGAATGGCTATTGACTTGGCAATATCCTAGCACTTTAAGCAAAAATAAAATAGAGCATTTTCTCCCTCTGAAACATCTACCCAAATTCCATGATTAAAGCATATATAAAGCACTGAAGAAAACCACCACACTATATTGTAACTTCATGACAGAAGAGAGGAAGACGGGTTTCCATTTGCTTCATTTAACATCAGAGGAATGGAATTCAACCAGGATTAACCACAGAAGCTAAAGAAAGGGACTTTCCTAATCTACATCAGGCATCAGCATACAAAATGTGTAAGGTTTATCAAAACACTACTCACAAGGACTCAAATAGAAAATAATCATATTACATTGTTATTTCTGTTGACAAATTCCCTTTCTTTCTCTTCAGTCTACCAAGATGCTATGTAAGTTAAACATCACACTGAGTTTCTGTCAGTAAAAAAAAAAAAAAAAAAAAAAAAAAAAAAAAGCTGTACAACCCATTAAATCTCAAGGAAAGTCTTCCAACTTTCCATTTCTTCTAAAAGTCCTTCTGGACAGTTTTAGCAAAATTCCAACCTTCTAAGTGTATGTTCAGCATCATACAGTAAGAAACATGAAGAATAAATTTTTGGTTCTGCCACATTAAAGAATTACCTCTTACATCCTCATATCCTACTGTATGTTGGTCTTCTGCCAAAAACAGGTAACATATGCTATGTGATCACATGGGTAAGAGAAAGGAAATAAACCCTCCTCCCACCAAGTCAACCTCAGAAAAATTATTTTAATTTAATATCCTTTATACTGACTTCTTGGCAGGATCAGAGAAATAAGAATAATTTTAGGACTGTTTCAAAGGACTAGAAATCTATGCAAGATGACTTGTGCTTGGATATACAATTTATCATTGCTATGAATAGATTTGGAAAGGGAGACCTCTTTGTACATATTGTACTCCTTGTGCACTCTTTATATGCACTGTAGATTAATAGAGCATGGTATCATCACCTGATCCAGTGACTACGTGGAAATACAGTTGAGTCCAAATCAAAAAATTTCAAGACAATTATTTAATCTTCCTTCTGTCCCCCAATTTGCATTCCTCCAATGCTTCCTATTCTGTACAGGGAATGATAAATAACTGAAAATTTACTGGGCTAAATAAAAGGGAAAGTTAAAGTTAATGTCTTTTTACCTAAAGTTATTTACATCTCACTAATTAAGATTTTAGTATTGCCCACAAACAGATAATTCAGAATGCAGAAGAAATATCAGAAAGAACATAAGGCACTGATTGGTCTTGGAATGTTACCATAATGTAAACTTTAATAAATAGTATTTTCAGCAAATACAAATACTTTATCTGATCTTTTTGCACTGCAAATGGGAAAGTGAGGGATATTGATATTAAAGGTTTATATAGCAAATATATAAACAAAATTAAAAGTATTGTATGAATTAAGGGTTTCTTTTTAGTGTGGGCTAAATATTTTTAGCACATTTAATATATTTGGTAAGTTAAAGGAAAAAGATCTCGGTTAATGTTTATAGGCCACCTTTCATCTCTAGAAAAAAAGCCTTGAAATAGCAACATCAATGTGTTTCAGCACTTCCCCATTTAAATCCATCATTTCTTGGCTGTACACTGAATGTACGCAAGGAAGGATTAGCACGACTCGGCAGAGCACTGGATTCTGTGCAGTTCCTGTATGGAAGGAGTGGTTACTCCTCCCATACATTCCCACCGAGGGCGGCCAGATGCCAGCTGGACACACAGCCCCAATTCTTCCCAATGCAGCCTGTGCCTGGAGAGAACTGAGAAAGTCTGTGACAGCTCCTGCCCAGCCCAAAATGGAATTATGCTGTATCCTCTTAAAGCAACGTACAGCCCCTGCACTATTCTGTACCGCCTGCGGTTTGACCCCCTGCAGTAAAATTATTATACACGGTGGCACATGTGGCACACTCCGATCACTCTAGGTACCCAATGGAAAACACCATTCTACATCTTGACATAGTCCCAAATACTGCTAGACAGTTTCACACACCTTCTTTAGTTTTTGAAATGGAAGCTATGTGAAGAACGATGAAAAATTCCTATGAAGATCATTCTCTGAATTTATTTATTTGAATTCCTATAAATGCTCTAACAATTCTCTGAAGATGAAATCTACCATCCATCCAATCATAAAGCAGGTATTTATCTTTTTTTAAAGTTTAACTGAATTTTATTTTATTTACACTTTGGCTCTTCTATAGTTCACACAGCTGTTTGGAAACTAAATTTTGCACAAATACTTCCAGCTTCAGAGATTATCTGATTTTTTTTACCAGTAATCAGTACTTTGGTATAGTATCTTATAACTGTCCTAACTGGACCCTAGCCTATTACACGAAGAAAACCTACAAGGTAAGTTTATCTTGTGAATGCACTGATATACCATAATGAAAATAAGAAACAACTGTATTGTTAAAGGCATTTAGCTTTGGGCCTCTGCAAGAACAAACTTCACACTATGTTCCCATTTTTTCTCCAGCAGACTCTTACAGGAAATAATTTTTCATTTCCTAACTCTCCTCTTTTTGTGCTGCAGTCCTTTTTCAGGATAATAGTGGTTCCCATTTCCATACTATTTGAAGTGTCCCTTTACATAGTTTAAAAAAAAGGGTAAGTAAAAAAAAAAAGTTAAAAAACCCAATTCCTTCTGGCATGAGGAAAGACTGGCTAAAGTATTAGATTAGGGGGTTAAATTTTTTTCCCTGCAATCCTGCTAACTCCCTTTAGGCATGTGACAATCTTTTATTACCTTAGTTTCCCTGCTTGTATTAAAGGATGACAATTACACTGTACTACCTGCAGATTGCCTCAACACTGAAATATACAGCCTTTGGATTAGAAGATACTAAACAGATGTAAATAACACACTAACATTGTAAAAACATTTTCCTTCCCTTTTACCAATGTGCTCTGATGGACACCTGAGAATGCTGCAAACAGAAAGAGCCATCACCAACACATCTTTTGACAGGCTAACTTAACAGACTAGACACTAAATAATTACATTCAGATCAGTTCCCAGAGAATATGAATTAATACTACAAATCCATCGAGAGTCCATCAGCATTTATAAAATTACTTAAGTGCCACCAGTGACCAACCAGTTAATGCACAGTAGAGAGAGAGGTCAGGAGCAACTGACTGGGTGCTCCCAGATGAGAATATCCATAGTCCTTTTCCTTGAAAGTCCCTCTTGCCACATCAAATAGTTCAGAGAGCAAAATACCTACTAAATAAGGCAGTATTTGGAATTATCCCCTCCGCCCCTCATTAAGGGACACAACTTTTTTAATAGAGCCTAAAAAGAAAAAAAAAACCTCTGTTCCAGACATCTTCTAAAACGCTTGTTTCTAAAAAAGAACTACTTACCAGTGTTTACAATCTCACTAAGGAATCAGATTCAGTACTCAAACTGAAAAAGGTATACATACCATGTCTATCAAAGCAGGATAAACTCTGTCTGCTTATTGATATTAGTGTGTTACCAATGTGAAGCTTCAAAAGCACTTGGATTGGTGCTTCCTTAGTGTAGAAAGTTTTATAAATCTGCAAACCTTAAACTAATAAGAACTACTGAAAAAGTCTATCAGCTGCAGCAGGAAATCAGTGGTCTCATAATATTAAGGTGGCTTAATCTTAAAGGTGATCTAAAAAGGCTTTTTACCTGCCAAAGACTAATTCTGGGTTCTGTCTTTCTTCTGCAACAACTGACAACATGACTAAGAACTAAAATCAGATAAGAAATTGCATTCCATAAATGGTTTTAGTTGTTTGCAAAGACACAATCAATTTGGGGGGCGAGAAGTGAGTACAGAAATGTGGTATAAGCAAGGAAGCATAAAAGAAAGTTATATTTAATCATTTCATTCTAAAACACATTTGGTTCGGTTAAGCAAATAAACACACCTACCAATTGTGTCACATTTTAAATGGAATTTAAAAAGAAAACTTTTTCATTTTTAAATTCCACAGCCCACTAAGTTAAAAAGTATTTTCTGTTCATTAGTATACTTCCACTCCAATTTGAATACATCAAACCTTCCTCTGAGATAAACAAAAAGTACTGGCATTTGTTTTGACACAAAGAACACATTTAGCACTCGCAGTTTTTACCCCCTTCATTCTGTGATATGACTTTTCTCAACAAATCTCCTGAAAGCTGTTAAGACTCCTAGTATTGGCAAGAGTTTGCTCTCCCTCAGCCAGGTACAGTAGCAGTTAATATTAGCTCATAGTACAGTACACTGTGTTCTGGCTAAAAAGGCAATAGTCTAACTATTTTCATAGCTTGTTAATATAATAATGTTTCACTGGAGATCTACTACTGTTTGTTTCTTTCAGCCGATTCTTCTTCCTACTGTTCTTGATTAAGTAGGATCCTATACTTAGTTCTGTTAAAAAAGGTGTTTTCCTATTAATTTTTCCTATATTAAGAGTATATTCCTCTATGTAAACAGATATGGTCTGGGCTAAAACTCTCGCCTCATGAAATTTCTTGCCCTCTCATCACTTCCCTTGCAGAAAGGGATAAAACTACCCTTCCCTATCCTTCTTCCATTTTGTATTATGTATTGTGTAAAGTAAACAAATTTTAATAGAAATAAATGGGCTTCAGGTTGACTCACAGACAGTCTTCTCCTTAAAAAGTCAGTTCAGACTTGAGCTCCCATTGTTACCCCCTTGATTTCAAAGAAGCTCGCAAACATTTGAACCCTCATGGTAGGTAAAAATTGTGTAATTTTGGAAATGACAATACCTATGATGCCTGAAACAGTTTTAAAAATTTAGATGTAAGCATCTGCCAGATCACTAGGTTTCTACATGAAGACTGCAAAAGAAAACTCCCAGCAGATCTGCGATGAAAGTGAGCTACACAGTGGCCATCGCACTAGTTCACATCTAAAAGGGCACAGCCCTAACAGAGGCAATAAAGGAGGAAAATATGAAAGCAGTTGGAACAGAAAATTCTGCCTGAAAGCACACTAGCATTTCAGTAAGTAGAGAGAAATGGAAACTGTAAATTCAGGATCAGTCAAGAGATTATAAAAAAAAAAAAAAAAATCTGAGTTTCTGTTGCACTGCAGTTGAGATGCAACTGACCAAAGTACATCACTGATAATCAGAAGTCAGAAAGAAACTAAAGTGGAAGGACTATAGTTTATCAGTATTTTCAGTCACTCGAACACATGCATTTCTATGTTCTGACAATGAGACCCTGATTTTTTATTTTCTGATAGCAAAGAAAAGCAAAGCACAGAAGCTACAAATCTGGAAGTCTTGATCTGCCATGAAATTAATCTTGAAAATTGAAGTGCTGATTATTAAGAAATGAAGCCAACAGAACCTTCTTCCCCAATGAGTTTATGCAGGTGTGCCATCTGGTGGAGATGTTTCATTTCCTTATGTCAAACCTCAGCGATGGATTTTTATAATTTTAAAATACACACCACGATTCAGCAGCAGGTTTTCAAACTATTGAAAAGACTATGTAAAAGATACTGCATACAGGCTAGTTGTATATACAACCAAGGAAGCCTAACAGCAAGGATCTGAACATCTTCACCAACAGTAACTTCTAAAAAATGCTACCTTCAAGTGTAACAGCAATTTATGAGTGATGGAAGCAACCACAATACATACAGGATCTGGTACAAGTTATTACCTCAGTCTGAAGTCAAATATCCCCAATCTGGAAAGTCGTCGTAATTTTAGGATGAAGGTTTTTGAATCCAACTGTTGAGACACCACAGCCTCTTGACTAACCTGCTACAGACTTCATGAGCACAACTCTAAGAAAGGCATACCATCTGCCCACTATCCTGTTTAACAGCAAACTGTAAATGGATGTCTCAGGAAAATTAAGAACAGGGCAAGCATGCATAATCCTCTTCACTAATCTGTTTCTTTCCTCATTTTCAGCTTAGGAGTTTCTTGGGCTGGATGTAGTTTGCTAGAACTGCAGTAATGCAGGTAAACTGTTAGCATCTGTGTGGGTTTTGCCAATGAGTGCCATACATTGAATTGCACACTACAACCATTGTCTTTGGTTTCTTTTGAAGCTGGCTCCATCTTCATTCTATGCTCCCTCATTCTGGTACCAAGAAGAACAGCAAACAATCAACATCCATTTTTTCCATGCCATTTATGACCTTACAGATCTCTGTAACATATCCCCATTAAAAATTCCTCCTATTACCACATTTTTCTCCAGAATGAGTAGTACTAGTTTACTTAATCCCTAATACAGAAGGTATACCAGAAATTATTCCTGATTTCCTTTCCTGCCTTCTCTGAACCTTTAACAATTCTAGCATATAGTTTCTGAGATGAAGAACCAGAACTGCACATAGTATTCAAAAGACGTAGATGATCCAGGCATTTGTACATAATGACATTCTTTGTTCTGTTTTTGTTCCTTTCTAAATAATTTTAACAAAGGATTTCCTTTAACTGCTAAGAGTACTGAGCTGGTATTTTCTTGGAACCACCTACCACTTCTGTAAGTTCAAAGCCCACGCTTTGTATGTGAAGATATAATTGAGTTCTGCCTTCCCCCTCCATTTTGTAGCACTTGATATACACTGAATTTCACCTGCCTGCCATTTTACTGCTGAGTCACTCACTCTCTTCAAAATTATCATTCGGTATCAGCTCTTGTCCCTACTATCCTGAATATCTTTGCATCATCATTATCATCATCAAACTGTGTTACCTCAGTGCTTGCTCTCTTTTTCCAAGTCACTTGTGAATATGTTGAACATCATAGGACTGCAGAACTCCACTGGTAACCTCCCTGTTCTGCAAGGACTGATCATATACTCCACTTCTTTTCAATTTTTTAACTTATTTCCACTTATGCTACAGCTATATAGTTTCTTTTAAAATCTTTGGTGACAGATCTCATCAAAAGCGTTTTGGAAATCCAAATATTCTGCACCTTTTGCCAACCAGTTTCAATGGAATCTGAAAGCAAAAGCTGAGCAATTTTCAGTTTCAAACTAAGGATGAGGAATTTGTCAGTGAAAATAGGTCTTGTTTTAATTGTACCATCCAACTGTTTTCATGTGTGCCTTATCCTAGAAAATAAAAAGGTCTATTCTTTAGAAAGCTCAATGCCAGATTAAGACATCTGTGCATTAAAATATCTGTGCTTTCTCTATAGGAACCTTTGTTCCTGACCAAATGGAAGCCAAACATAACATTTTCAGTCCCAGAATTCCAATGCTGATTTTTCACCACCAGTCTTAGAAGTAAAAAGCAGGAACCTTCTTGCTTCCAGGTAAGAAAAGGATGAGCATGTGTTCTCTTTGCTATTTCATCTTACATGGCTTAAGATATACAGTGCCTTCCAAAAAATTGCATTTGTAAGGCCCGATCTTTTGTATTAGAAACCCATCTGTAATTCAAGATGGCAATATGCCCCATATTGAGTGGGAATCTTACCACACCTGTTCCACTGGAAGTTTCAGAAGCAATTCTGCCACAGACAGGGGCGGGGGGGAAAGTGTATGTCTAAAATATATAAAGTTAAATGCTTACTTGGCTTTAAATGGGGAATCAGAGACAGCATTTTTTGCTTCCATCAAACTCTCATATTCCTTTGCCCTGGAGGAGAAAATATTCATTATTATTGACTATTGTCTTAAGTGTACAGTATGTAATACCAGCGAGATAATTCTAACCTTTGGGTTTTTTCTATTTCATAGTAACACACAGCATTTCCATCAATTCTGCCCTGTCATAATCCATACTGATGTGTGCTGGTTTTGGCTGGGATAGAGTTAATTCTCTTCATAGTAGCTGGTATGGGACTATGTTTTGTATATATGCTGGAAACAGTGTTGATAATTCAGGGATGTTTTATTTATTGCTGAGTGGTGCTTACACAGAGTCAAGGCCTTTTCTGCTTCTCACACCGCCCCACCAGTGAGTAGGCATAAGCTGGGAGGGGACACAGCTGGGACAGCTGGCCCCAACTGACCAAAGGAATATTCCATACCATATGACATCATGCTCAGCATATAAAGCTGGAGGAAGGAGGAAGGGGGGGGACATTCGGAGTTATGGCCTTTATCTTCCCAAGTAACCATTACACGTGATGGAGCCCTGCTTTCTTGGAGACGGCTGAACACATGCCTGCCAATGGGAAGTAGCGAATGAATTCCTTGTTTTGCTTTGTTTGTGAGTGTGGCTTTTGCTTTACCTATTAAACTGTCTTTATCTCAACCCATGAGTTTTCTCATTTTACCCTTCCGATTCTCCCCCCACTTCCCACTGGGGGGGAATGAGCAAGCAGCTGTATGGGGCTTAGTTGCCAGCTGGGGTTAAACCACGACATGATGCTTAACTATTGGCCATTAACAATTTATGATTAATATTACTACTTTAGAATAACATCAGTACACAAATGGTGTATTTAAGTTGACTTTCCAAATGGTAGAAAATGGTACAAGTTGTATATACAACAACTACAGTAACCTACTGCTTATTATAAAATTATGACATTCATTTAATGAAAATATTAGTAATTTAGACATGTAATACAGATCAGAAGATCACTACATCACAGAGATTATAATTAACATATAAATAATTTTTATATTTTCAGGTACAGGAGTATTTTTTGTGTAACTAATGGCTGTATTGCAACATAATGAACCTTGCTAGGCATACAGCATAGAAGTAAATACCTCCATGAATGACTGTTTCACTGCTGGAAACAGAAACACAAACCTCTTTAGTCCCTTAAAAGTATTATTTATGCTGGCCATATGCCAAAAAGTAGGAAGAGGGAGACAACTTTTTTCCATTGCTTGTTTTGACTCCAGCCAGCCTGTGCCAACAGGTGAAAATCATGACCAACTCACCAACCAAAACAGGATTCACAGTAGTAATCCTGTAACCTTTTTTATCAACATACATGCACAAAGTAAAACTAATCCAGACACTACAGTGATGCAGAAAAATTAAATTCTCAGAGAGAGCACCCTGTGATGAAGAAGCATCCAGCAGGCAGTAAAAGCATTTAGCCCTTAAAAACTTGATCCATTAAAATTGCTCTTTCAATTATTATTCTGAAATGAAGATTTCACAGATGCAACATGGATCTCTAGGGACTTCAGGGAGATCCGCTGTTCAAGCCTCTTGAGGTTGTGTTCTCAGATGAACAAGGGACATCACCATTCATGGCTTGGAAAATTCTTCAAAAAAACCTCTACACACACCTGAAGGAAACTTAACTGACACCTGGGACTAAATGTGTGATTAGATATGTGATCTATCTGTCTCTACCAAGCACACCCATAATAAGCCCCAGAGGAAAGTGCCAAAAGCCCCTTCAGGACAGAAAAGTAGATAAAAAGAATCTGCCTCAGGGCAACTTCCACCCATAAAAACAGTGTTTGCTATTAATTTTCAAGGTATTCTAAATATTAACTGCTATCCATTCACATTCTTGCCAACGTTACAAATGTCCAATTACTCTTTTCAAATCTAAGATTTTGACAATGGCTTCCAATGGGAAATGTGTTTCATTGCTGCACTGCAAAAAAAAGTATTTAGTAAAGATTTAATTCCTTTTATTTCTCTCAGATACATATAATAAACTTTTCTTTATATCTTCTGTTCACCCAAGTGGATCAAGTTTTCCAAAGCTACTCAAGTTTTCCCTTGGCTTGCTTAACGTATACAACTTACGCTACATGCAAATACTGTTACATTACCGCTAACTCTGATTTGTGGATCATTAATAAAGCTATTAATCACAACTGAATTTAGTGTTAAACATGAAGGTGAGATTCCTTTATTAACCTTTTGCCATCTTTCCTGCCTCTTAGCCAGAAACAACACATTTCAGCTTTGAGTTTTGTACAGACAAGTCAGTCAAACATGAGTAATCACCTAAAATATCTGTTACTAAATGAACATGACTGGAGTGCTTTAAATACATTGCAAAACGCATCTCAACTGTATATACTTCCTAGCTTGTAACTACACCTCTATTTCTTGAGGTTACCTTTCATCAGGCTTTCTTTTGCCATGCAGGTACCGAAGTATTCTTCTGCTAGCAGCACGTACGTGTTAACCTGAGATAATTTACTTAGCTAGGTATCAGTTGTTACTATAGCACCAGTTTAATGGCTTAGGGTTATAATTAATAAGACCAACAAAACTTCTCAACATATCTGATAACCTGTTGATCACAATTTGTCCCCTCATTCACCTTTGCCCTTCATTGCTTTGGTATTGTAATAGTGATTTAAGATCTATAAACTCAGGAGAGCAACGGGAATCTATTTGGATGCAGTTACTTTTTTTTTTCCAAGTTTAAAATATCACAGCTTCCTAGAAACTGAAATGAATGTATAATTTCAAGTTTTGAGGTATAAGGAGGTTTGTTATAACTATTTCTTTTTCTAGAGAAAAGGAATAGTTGCAAATATGTACTAAAACATGGTTTGTAGATAATCTAACACCTGTGAAACTATGTGAATTATTGACATCAAATACTCTTCACCTTCAAACGATCCTCAATAAATTAACTATTAAGTACTTTAACTATATATTCCCCCTAAATTTGTAGTTATTTTGAGCAGTAAACTCCCAGCCATCTGGTGGTAGTACTGTCCAGATTGTTGGGCGGAAACTAGACATTACCTAAATTATTAAATTTAGTATTTCATTTTGTAATTCAGAGGTTATTGCTTTAATTGCTTTAGCCACATAACTTAAGATAATCCTCTTCCATTTTCTGAACATGGAAAACCTCCTCACCTCACCAGTAATAAGCTTACATGCAGGAACATCCAGGCAGTATTCGTCATTACTATGCCTATTACTATTACTCAAGTGTCAATTACAGTAACTGTAGAAGACTGGCAAGACTTGCATGGCTAAAATTAATTTCCCAAATGGATTTTTTTCTTCCTCATCAATTTTTTGTTTGAAATTCCATGGAACAATCTTTACTTCATATTGCTACTGGACATTTTTATAAGTCTTTTGTGTTAACATTAGACAACTCATGGTGAAATCTTCAATTTAACTCTCAGTTATCTTCAAGGACAGTATCCCATTGAAAAGTTTAGTCACCCTTTAGAACCAAAAACAAACGTAATGAACATTAATTTCATGTCTGCGAATATAACTCCTCTTAGATTTTGAAACTTTCACTGTATTTTTCAACAGTATATCACTTTTGTAAAATGGTGCCCCTTTATTACTGTTTTAATTATAATTTTTGATGATGAATATGCTGACTCACCCAGCAGTCTGACATGTAAGAATTTGAAATGTTCTGAAAAAGTTTTTCAACTATCAGTGCCAATAACAAATTATTATTAGAGCTTGTATTCCTAGGTCTGACAAATCTTTGACTAAATTCAACAGAAGCAGCTCTTGAGAAAGAATTAAAATTGGACCCAATAACTGCATTAGATCAACAGGTAGCATGAATAATTGCACCTTGAGCAATCAGAAACCTGGAAGAATACATTATCCAGTTTCAACAGTGTGTTCCAATGTGGTATTCACATAATGCATTTGCTCATCCAAAGAAGACAACAATCAGAAACAGTAATACATTGTAAAAGTATTGTGTTTTTGAAGACTAATGTGCCATTATTAGCACTAATGAGTTAATACAACATCTCATTTTTACTGTGGCTCTAAAAATCCATTCAGGTGTTTTCCCATAATTTGTAAAACTTCTTGCTTAAAAACAAGGCAGAGAAAATACGTAACCTTCCGAGAAGTATTTTTAGAGATAAATGCAAATACATGTTACAATCTTCAGTTAAGTATTAACCTTAGCTGGGGACTATTCAGCTATAAAGACTGACACTGCCAGTTCATGATATAATGATGTCCTGCATATCACGCTGATTTGCAGATGTCACTTTTTAGACTAATAACAAATTGCAGGTCTGACAACTCACTTTCCATTTAAAGATATTTTTAACTTTCTTTTTGTTGTGACAGGCAACAAAAAATGATTAAATTTAGTCATGGGATTTGACACTACAGCAGGCTGACTTCTATTTGTTGATTACTATTGATTTTCTTTGATACTTCATTTAAAAATCAATAGCTAGAAAGAAAAATAGGCATGGTTTACACAAATTTAAACATGCTATTGTATGCTAGAAGAGGCTACAGTTTTGGCAGGGCACTGGCATCCAATTATGAGAAAAGCTCTTAACAGGTGAAACCAAGGGCTCCAGATCGATACTCAGTTTTCTTTCTCAATCAGAGAAAGTGGCCATAAATTAGGCTCATCAGTATTATTTTCAAGACACTCCCAAAGCAAATAATTTAAATTTTTTTTTCAGCCTTCCACTGCACTCATATTAAAGGACAAAAGGTAAAGTTTAGAACAAAACTTAAAGAAAATAATTAAGAAGAAATTTGTACTACCTGGAGTTCATCCGTGCCTTTAGCTTTTTGGCTTTCTTTTTAGTTTTTTGTTTCTCCTCTCCATCTTTTAATGGTTCCACAGGAACAGAACTCTCAATCACAATATCCACAATGTACTTCTTTAATGACAGGTGCTCCTACAGAAAATATTGAAATAATACTTAATCTTACAGCATGTGATGGAGATTATAGATTATCTTCCCAGGAGACAACAGTGGTAAATATTTAACAAAAGGTTAAGAAAATGAAGAAAAAAATTTAAAATAAATTTTGGGAAAGAGATTATTTCACACTGGAGAGAACACATGATGGGTATTTTGTAATAAGGGAGAATAATTATTGAGAAGTAAAGGAGAATAAATGTTGTCCCTAATTTTCAAGAAACTGTTACTGAACAAATATGAACTCCAAGCTGACATCCTCTCTCTTCTCCAAGCTGCCTTTTACAGCCATATGAAACCAATACCCTGCCCTACCAATACAACTCATTATATTAAATGAACTAATTCCAGTTTATGTATTTAACTCTTCATGAAAACCTAAACTTGTCTTAACTTTTGTTAAAATACATCGAATCTATTCACTACTTAAAATGCTAGCATTTATTGATAGGAATATTACTTCTCCTCTCACATTAACAAATTTGCACTTAAGTAAAATACTGGTAAAAACTCAGTTGCTCACAGATGAAACACTTTATGAAATAGTACAGTTTTTCTATAATGGCATGCAAAAAAAGGTAATACGATTACAACGTGATTTTAAATAAATACTTTTTAAAGATTTTTTTTTAAATGTTACAAAAAATTTCCTGTTTCCTCAGAGGTACTTTCAGTGAAAGTATAGACTACTACAATACTGTTCAAGGTCTACATTTAAAATAAATATTTATCATTTAGAGATGAATAACCAAAGCTATTCCTCTAAAGCTGTTCTCAATTTTGATTGACCTATGCTATCAATGAATGGACATGTAGGTGCTTGTAACAATTCCCATGACCAACAGACTATCCAGAAACTATATACATGCACACACACACCCCCCCCACGCCAGAAAAACAGAACCAAACAAACCCTCCCAACACCCCCCAGCTGCCAAACTGTTGACTAGCTTGTTTTTCCCGAATTCCACAAATTAGAAATTTACTCAAAGTACTCTATGCAGCAAGTTAGATTTCAACAACCAAGAAGGATTTCTACCCAAATGTCCCTTCTAAACTTACTTTTCAATTTAAATGTGCATTACTGAATTTAACCTCTTCTGAACTATTAATGTACTTCAGACCCTTGTCAGTGCAAGAAACTTAAACTTAAGTTTAATCAACACAATTTTAAAAGCGACCCGCTTAAACCACTACAATGCCCACAATTAGTCTACTTTGGTTAAAAAATGTGTAACCTGATGTTCTGCACGACACTGCAACGTCCTTCTACAATAATAAAAGACTAACAGACACATTCACACTATCGAAATCTCTCACACAAATACCTCGATGCAACATGTCCATACTGCGTTATGACTGCTTGTACTACTGGGCTACAGCAGCCAATTGTTCATTTTTACAAATAACAACAAACAACCAGTTCAATGCCATTTATTAGAATATATTTACCCCATTTTTAATATACTGAGGCTTATATTTATATTCTTACAGAATACAGAACACATTATTAAGTATAGGTCACCATTGCTTATTAGAATACTTTATCTTTGAAAATGATTAGTGCCACAATCAGATGTGGTTATTCCTTCCTTGGTAAGTATCCTCAAAATTCAAAGTAAAAGGTGAAGAGTTAAAAAAATTTATAGATAGTATTTTCCAGAAAACAACCTATATTTTCTTTCACTGATTCAGGAAAATCTTATGCCTGTTGAAAACAAAATAAATCACTGTGAAATTTCCTGGAAAAAGACCATTTAGTTTTTGTAAAGCACTGCTGCCTGATATAACCTAGCAATATATATTTGGTCAAAATAGTAATTGAAATTTCTATCTTAAATCATATGAATGCAAAATGAATACTGATTTAATATTAGACATAAGAAATCAAGCATAATAATCTAAGCAAATTGTAAAAGTAACACTAACTTTGCTACACCGCCTACCCTGCGTAACTCCCAGTACACCTGAACATTTTTTCCTTGATGTATTGTCCAAGTTGTTTAAACCATGGATATTGCCACAACCATATGTAACACAACTTTAACAACTTTCTTAAGTATTTCCCACCCCCCCCGCCCTTAATATTATCCATTTAATTTTAACAAGAAGCGCGTAAAAGAACACTTCCTTAAGGTATCTCAAAAGGCTGTCCCCTTTGAGTATGATTCAGTAGTACAAGACTAGCAAAATATTCCAGTTTTTGATGAGTTAGTTCTTAACCAATCTGCAGTAGCACAGAACATAAACCATCCCAGTGCGGGTTATGACACCCCAGTTCATTTTTGTCTCCTCAGAGAGATGTATCCCTCAACACCCACTTAAAAATAGCTTTTCCCTTAAACTTGCTTTTAATAAACAGAAACCTGGTCATAAGGCTGAATGAAATTTCACAGGAAACTGATGGTTTTGAGTTTTTCAGTGTTAAGAAAAGAAAGGACTTCCTCAGAACAGACTATGACATTACTCCTGCTTTGCTACCAAGTTTCAGGGTAATTAACCTATCACATTTTGTGGATGCTCAGTTATTAAAAAAAAAAAATTTTATTTCAGTGGGATTTGATATGTACATCCCTGCTTTCTAAACTGAACTAGTACACCCTAGCACTGTAATCTACCATTAGTTTACCTCTTGTCTCATGAGTGAGATGAAGCACTAGTAATACACAAAACTAACAAGGACTGTTACTATAGTTCTGTATCTTTGTTCAACAGTGAAACTGGTTTTTTGGTTCATCAGATCTCCAAACTACTTACTATATCCTTCAAAGTGACAGCAGAGCAAAATGAAGTTAATGCTGCACTTTGAAATGGACACCACCTTACAAAAGGGGCAGAACATCTCCAGCCAGATACAGTCAGCCCGCTGCCTTCCTGCTGCATGACGGCCACTGCAAACATGGTATCACAACTTCTGCTAGGCAGAAATGAAAGAGACAAAGCCTTGTATCCCCTTAGCAGACACTCATCTCTTTTTCCTAATCTTACCTGTGGCTTAGCAGATGACTTAAAGAGAACTACAGGGTTCAACAAGCACATTCATTTATCAGCCTGTGAGGGCTAAAAAAGGTCTTGCTGTCAATAGCACACAGGATGGTTACAAACCATTTTGTTCATACGAACTCAAGCACCTTCGCGAACGATGTTTCTCAGAGTTCTCAGCTTTCACATGTGGCAGTTTGGATTAATATCAGACTTCATACATACAGCTCATTAAAGTAAGGCTAGAGTAGTAATACCTCGTGTCACAAAAACAATCACTTTTTGAAGGTACAGATCAAAGCGTAGGATTATCATGGTAGGCAGATCTACACCATTCAGGTGTGAAACAAGTATAACTAATAGCTTGGTGTTGAATGACAACTCACATCTGAAGATAGCTGCTGCTGTATTATGCTTCAGAGCAGTGTAAAAATATTTATTCCCATGTTTTATTAAGCTCCTACCAGTTATCTCAAAAATATACCTGGATTCAGGTTTTTGAATCCACTGAGTTGCACTGAAGTACAGTACGTCCAATCCTTTAACTAATGAGTAATTTTACCTGCACAACCATTAGTTGGGCAGGTTAACATACCATAAAAGTAACTGCCATAAGTGTATGAAAGTGAGTGAAGCCAGTGCAGTGTTTAGAAAGCAAACTTTTGCCATCCTCTGAATGCTTTTATTTAAGCAATAAGGAAACTATTCAATTTCAAGGGTTTTTTATTTCTAAGAAAGGTAATGCAGAATGACTGGGTAATCTAGTCACTTCCTCCTGAAAGTCTTTTACTTTTTTTAATTATTATTTTTATATAAGTAAATGCTAAATGCAGAAGGAATTTCTGAGACTAATTTACCCCCTCCATAAAGGCATTCTGGGTTTGTTTTCATGACAATGTGAAGGAACATTACTGGTCTGATTCTGCACTATGTTAAGGACATTCTGACACCAAACTCTCAGATATTAGTGAAGCACCACATCTTTGGAGAATTTAGGCCATTATAAATGCAAAGCATTATTAAGTAAAGGCTCTTTTCTAATGCAAGCTTCTGTTATTAAGATCTGTACTCACACCTACCACAAATGTTCACTGCTGTTTCAGTTTCTACACCAGCAACGTCAGTTTTAGCTGCACAATTTCTCTAAAACGTTGTTTTAAAGATTTATGTATAACTTAGTAATTTTGCTGGTTTTGTCCTAACAGATTACTTTTTATCTCAGGGTTAAAATAGAACCAGCTATGATGGTCATTACGTATCAGATTTCTGCCATCATTTTTCATACTTGATAACTCATGCTCTAAGTTGCACAGCTGACATCAACTACGTAACAAAATAAGGTATCAACTTTCATGAAGATGGCAGAATCTGTGCCACAAAAAGCAGTTAGTCTGTAATATATTGTGATGCACAGCTGCAAAATATGGAAACAAGAATTGAATGCTGATATACTTCCTCATGATCATCTGTATATATTCCTCTACAGGTACTCATATGGTGATGGATCAGTGATGCATATGCCTTAGAGTAGAAATACTCCTATTTCTCTCCAGTGTTATTTACATGCATTCACCAAAACTAAAGGTTATTTTTAAAAATCACAAGGTATACTGTACCTGTTTCTCAGAGGGAGACTGTCTCTAGCTGAAAAAGCTTATGAGACATAAAAGTAACCTGGTAAATATATAAAATTTGATATTTGATGGCATTTTGTATAGACACGTTGGTTATCTGATATAGCTATATAGACCTCTAATAATTTTTAAATAACACTAAAGTAATTTTTAAAACAATCAAAATAAATTTCCTGTAAAAGTTTCAATACTTCTATTTACAAGCAAGGTGATAAAAACTAACATTAAATGCACATGTGAAACTGCAGCCACCACAAAGCAGACAAGATAGAAATTAGATTATTTACAAAAAATGTCTTTGTTTTTCTTCTCTCCTCCCTCCATCCTCAACTGTTCTTTTAGTCACTGAGAATCCTGAAACTTTCCAAATGCGACACAAGCCTCATCTACAAACTACATGAGGAATCAAGTTGCCAAAACCATTATAGCTAAAACTAATAAGGTCACCCATGAAGTCACATTCTTGTTGTTTATTGCCTAGTCCCATTCAACTGCCTGAAACAGAAAAACTACCCAGTTCATTTTATATTTTGAAGTTGATAATTTTAGTTGACTATGTACTCACAACCAAGTTTTTCTCCATACAATGAATTACACCCCTTTTCTTATATGACATGTTTCTATTACAAGGATTACAGCATTACTATCAATACTCTCTGAAATAAAGTAAAACTTTCAGACTCCAGAACAAACATAATTGCAAAATTTTTCCCTCAAAAGTGTAGCAAATACTACAAAATACTGAAATGCTATACAGTTGAGCACAGTCCACTTGAGTTTGGAGGAGGAAAACCATACCATAAATGGGATTCTGAACCTTGGTAATCTTTATAAAATACAACAGCTGGAGAATAAATTTCCTAATGGACACCCTCTTCACACAATACCCATTCACAAGACCAATACTCCTGACTAGCTCTCCCCACTTAATATCCTGATTACACCAACAACATCGACGTATCTGAGCTTGACAGATGAAACATTGGATACGTAAGTATTTATCAAACCAGAACACAATGGCAAAATTATTTTCTTACCCAGTCTCTTTGACTGTGACACTTTTGGCTCTCTGTATTACATATTAGCTACTATTCATTTCACTACTCAGCAAATATTTATAGTAACATTATTAAATCGTGATGTAAAGTGTGCCAAACAGAATTCTTCCTAACTAAATTTCCTCATTCTAAAATTAGGAGTGAGCTTAACACAAATACTTATTTCCCTTTCCTCTCTTTTTAAGTAAGCATTGCCTTTTTATAAATTCTGCTTGGGCAAGATTGCACAGGTAGGACAATACTGCAGTAAAGCATCTGTATTTGCTCAAGCTGAGAAGAAAATCACAGCCTGGCATTTGTTGCTGTAGGGCAGTCATAACTTAAGATCCTCTGTTCTCTTGTGTGCACGTTGCTCCTTGCTGGCTCTTGTGAAGCACAATATTCCTCCTAATATGTAGTGGTAACAGCCTGGGAAGGAAAGCTCTGAAAATCCTCTGGTCTGAAGCCAGTCAGTCGCTGGCAGGAGTGGCCAGGATCATCACCTAGTATATCAAGTATTTTCTGCCGTTTCTATAAGCTCTGGAGGGTCCTGTGCTACCACAAAGCAGCACTGGAGTGAAATCCTACTGTCTAAGCAAAAGGCATGTAAAGGCCTGACCTTTCCAATGTATAGTCTGTTTTATACAGAGTGTGACACAGTGCTTAATTAGCTGTGTTTCCATTATGTATAAACTAACCAATTCATATAAGTAGAAAACCCTTCCGGCTATTGGACTTTCACCCAAAAAACTGAGCCAAAATGACCTTCTTGGAATCTGAAAAGTTTATAGGGTTTTTTTTCTCTATTATTTTTCATTTTCATTCCTTTCTGTATTTTTGGATTCTGGCCAGAACTGAAGCAGAAGTGCCAGAATACCGTAAGACTGGTTATTCCTATTATTTTTGTATTCTTTCCAACCTTGAATCCCCAAGTTTGGAAAGAAAAGGCATTCTTATAAGTCTTCTAACCCAATTCTGCAGACCAAGGCAACTTGAAAAATAACTGACTCTAGCTATTTGTCTAAATTCGATCTTCAGAACTTCCAAACACTTGCTTTTACTTGCCCTCTCGTATCAGCATTAAAATACTAAACATGATGAAGATTATAAAGAAATACTTGTAGTAACTTATATCACATCATAATTGCTGTTATTCATTTACCATTTTAATAAAAAAAAAAATCAACAGCAATCTGAGTATTTTGTATAAACATAAGGTACATAAGGAATATATTCTAGCAAATCAATAGGCAACTATTCTGAAGCTTACATATATCTTTTGGGTTAACATCTTTACCTGTTTCAAAATAAACAGTATCCTGTAACTGCAGAAAATAATTTAAAAATGTTTTCGGTATTTATTACCAATGTCAGGAATAACAGTTTCTTACTTGTATATAATCACTTAAAGAATGTATTTGCCAAATTTTGAAGAGGTTTTTAAGGTTCAATTCTAAATCATCTTACCACAGAAGTATTTGTTCATGATTTTTACATGTTTCAACAAAACTCCTCAGTATTTTATTTTTTTCCTCATAGCCCAGGACAATATTTAATATGGAAAACAGATGCTGAAGCAGACCGAGTCAAATGCAAAACTCAATATTCAACATTATAACCAATCACAGCTTGAAACAAATGGTCATTAACGCTTAATCATAAAGACATCAAATGTTTGTGATCAAATATGATTATAATACCGCAAGTGATGATCCACTTCAAAATATAGTGAAGATTCAAAATAAGGAAGGTATTTACCTGTTACCATTAATAAGAGTTATTATAAGTGCTTCTTATGTGAAGAAACAGGTTATAAAAATAAAGTAATGGATATTCAAATATTATTTTCTCAAAATCAAGATTTTAATTATTCACATTTCTATGCTAGAATGTACTTTAGAAGATTAATGTAGAGCATTAAAAACCTTTTATTATTCATTTAAAACTGAAGACTGACCTTTCATTGTAAAAGTAGTTTTTCCCTCACTTCTTCTATTTAATTAAGATTAATTTTTTTAAATGAGGGACGACTACTGCATTTTAGCATGTCCAAACTAAATATTATTTTTGCTGCTAATACCAACTGCACTTTTAGTCACCTTGCTTGTCCATAAATTCAATGATACAACAGCCTGACGTTAAGATAAATAGCAAATAATATTCTTAATAGTAGGTTCAGATATTTCTTGGGATTTTTAGTATCATTCCCTTTCCCACTTGTCACTCCAAAATGTGGGAACAGAAGGCAAAGTAAAGCTGTTTCTTCCACAAGAATGAGAATTCTGCATACTGGACATGGAAAGCATCACTCTGCAGATTAGGAAAGAAAGTTGGACAGCACTGACATTATCATGTGGCTGCAAGGGCAAGCAAGAGAAAGAGGGAAATGAGAGTGCAGTTGCCCCTGCCAGCAGCAGTTTTTCTTACTGGCTGTGAACATTCAAGATATCTTAGCCAAAAGGAGGAAGGGTGCAGCTGTTGGCAATGATCTATCACAATTAAAAACACAGCCAATAAACAATTAATCATGTACATTTTTGCCAAGAAAAACAACACTTTATAATATATTAAAGGTTAGAAGCTACTGCTGCACAAAGTACAAAAAACTAGAATTGATGTATAGAGTACCGAGAGACCTTCTGCAAACTGCATCATGGATTAAACTTTATAATTACATGATTGTTCATGACAGCTTCTTCTAGGACAAATGTATTCACAGCAGAATTACAAAGCCAGAGCTCCTGTGCTGAAAGGACCACAGGTATCCAACAGGTATGAAACATCCATGAACAAAAATGGACCACAGATGCTTGGCCAAATTCCATTCTTCCAGCAACACACAGCCCCTCTCTAAAAAAATCCTCCCTTCCTCAGGGAAAAAAAAAAAAAAAAAAAAAAAAAAATTGAGTAAAGCAAACTCAACCGGAACCTGAGGCTTTATTGGGATAGGGAGCTCTTGTCTGCAGGTAATTTACACATTGTTTCCACTAAGCAAGAGAAGAAAAATGGGCTACTGCTGGAAAACTATAATCAGACACAACACAAAAAAAAAAAAAAAAAAAAGAATTTACAATGAAGTCTATATTCTGTAACTCTGTGGATAAAAGAAACAGGAATATTGTTCAACATATGACCAAACCATATGCACCACTGTTTTACCCAGAAATTACTTATGTATTGTATACCACCAGAGCTGAGTCAAGATCATCTCCTGGAACTGTAATGGTCATAACTAATCATTCAAACGTTCAAAAGAGACTGGAGTGCAAACATACACCAGAATAAGACCAAGGCTGCAAACGTTAGGCACACAAAGTTCATAGTCGAAAAAAAAAAATCAGAATAACATGAAAGACTTAGTCCAGAGCCTTGAATAGTCAAACACAAGAGAGCTTAAAACTGAATGCTAAGGACTTTCATTACTTAGCATGAACCTCAAAATAAATAAAGATGGCTAAAACCACAGTTGTCAACACAATACCCTGGACTTCAGGAGAGCAGACTTTGGCCTCTTCAGGGATCTGCTTGGTAGAGTACCATGGGATAAAGCTCTGGAGGGAAGAGGGGCCCAAGAAAGCTGGTTAATATTCAAGCATCACCTCCTCCAAGCTCAGGAGGGATGCATCCCAACAAAGAGGAAGTCAGGCAAAAATGCCAGGAGGCCTGCATGGAGGAACAAGGAGCTCCTGGACAAACTCAAACACAAAAAGGAAGCCTGCAGAGGGTGGAAGCAAGGACAGGTAGTCTGGGAGGAATACAGAGAAATTGTCTGAGCAGCCAGGGATCAGGGTAGGAAAGCCAAAGCCCTGATAGAACTAAATCTGGCCAGGGACGTCAAGGGCAACAAGAAAAGCTTCTACAAGTATGTCGGTGATAAAAGGAAAACTAGGGAAAGTGGGGGCCCTCTCTGGAAGGAAACGGGAGACCTGGTTACCTGGGACATGCAGAAAGGTGAGGTACTCAACGACTTTTTTGCCTCAGTCTTCACCGGCAAGTGGTCCAGCCACACTGCCCAAGATGCAGAAGGCAACGACAGGGACTGGGAGAATGAAGAACTGCTGGTCATAGTGGAAGATCAGGTTTGAGACCACCTAGGGAACCTGAAGGTACGCAAGTCCATGGCACCTGATGAGGTGCATCTGCGGGTCCTGAGGGAACTGGTGGATGAAGTGGCTAAGCCACTATCCATCATATTTGAGAAGTCGTGGCAGTCCAGGGAAGCTCCCACTAACTGGAAAAGGGGAAACAACACTCATTTTTAAGAAGGGGGGAAAAAGACCTGGAGAACTACAGGCCAGTCAGTCTCACCTCTGTGCCTGGCAAGATCAAGGAGCGGATCCTCCTGGAAACTCTGCTGAGACACATGGAAAACAAGGAGATGATTGGCAACAGCCTACATGGGTTCACTAAGGGCGAATCCTGCCTGACAAATCTGGTGGCCTTCTATGACGGGGTTACAGTGTTGGTGGATTAGGGAAGAGCAACTGATGTCATCTACCTGGACTTGTGCAAAGCATTTGACACTGTCCTGCACAACATCCTTGTCTCTAAATTGGAGAGACATGGATTGGACAGATGGACCACTCAGTGGATAAGAAATTGTCTGGATGGTTGCACTCAAAGCGTTGTGGTCAACAGCTCACTGTTCGAGTGGAGACCAGTGACAAGTGGCATTCCTCAGGGGTCAGTATTGGGACCGGCACTGTTTAACATCTTTGTCGGTGACATGGACAGTGGGATTGAGCGCACGGTCAGCAAGTTCGCTGATGACACCAAGCTGTGTGGTGCAGTTAATACACAGGAGGGAAGGAATGCCATCCAGAGGGACCTTGACAGGCTTGAGAGGTGGGCCTGTGCAAACCTCATGAAGTTCAGCAAGGCCAAGTGCAAGGTCCTGCACATTGGTTGGAGCGATCCCAAGCACAAAGTTATATGTAATTTAATCTTAATGAAAATGAAAATTCAGTGAATTAAAAAAATAATAATTAGCAAAGTCCAGGCATCACCATGTCTCTAGACAAGAAAGCTCCTTGTAAATACAGAAGAAAAAGAGCAAAGGCCAGGCATGAAAACATTCCCACATCTATTTCCCTCAGTAATTTCCTCTGAAAGAAATAATGGAAGCAACACACAACTTTGAGAAAACAGCTCGATTTCTTAAAGAAAAACAACCTCTTGCCCCTAAAAAGCTTTTAGAAATTCAAACTCATACGAACATCAACTTTGCTTGTGTGTTGTGCTAGCTATAAACCTTACGTGGCTGGAACAGAACTTGTACCAGCACAACTCTGCTTTCTCAGGCAGCCTCTCACCACATCCTGGCAAAAGCACAATCCTGCCAGTGGAGTAGTATTTGTACCAGGGGAACTTGCCAGCACAATTATGCACACTGTAAATCAGACCCTGCTACAATCTAGACAGACCTATGCCAGAAAAGGCTTGAACTGCAACCCCAGCCAACCTGACAACCCACACTACAGAGTAAGCTTTAGTCACCAACTACCTGGTTTTTTTTTTAAAAAGGAATGTGGGTGGGCTCAACCAACCATGTCTTTCTATAAATCCTCACATTTTAATGCTGTCAATCTTCAGGCAACAACAATCCCTTTGCTACATCATGGGATTATATTTTCATTTGATCTAAATATACCTCCAAGAAGTTCTTTGTTTCATTTATATCATAACAACAGAGTCAGTTTTCTTCCCTGATAAAAAATGCACATTTTTCACATATGCAAACAAAGGTTCATTAATATTCCTCCATCCTGCTTTGGAATACATAAAATTCTAGCATGCACCTTAGAGAAATTAACCAAACCCCTGCCAAATGATCTATTTCATATGTTTTTTAGAAGTACTTTTCACTTATTAGAAACATTCATAGACTGCATAGAATTACACGATTTATACTCTAAAAGTGCCTTTAAACCATGGTATTTAAATGACAGGAGATACAGACAAGAGATAGGACAATGGTTCAAAGGAAACAAGCTGTAAGGATTACTGATGTTATGTGTATTTCTCAAAGCAAACTAGGATAGACAAGAAAGGCAAAGAAAAAAGGGAAAGCAGAGGGGCATAAAAATGAATAAATAGCCTAGGAGCTACAGGTGGGAACAAACCTTGCAGAAACTCCTCAGTCTAATGAAATCACTGTGTGCTGTCCTATGGCTTTCAGCAGGCCCCTTTTCAGTGATGGCCTTTATGTCAAAAGCCCTTTGTGTCACACAGGTTTTGATTCAGCAAAACAGTTAGTCAGTCATACCTTCAAACATACTAATTGAGTCCAGTTAAGTCAATGAAACCAAACTGCATATATTGTTTACAACTTCTGCTGAACTGAAAGTAATATGAATATTAAGGGCGGGGACAGGAAATCAATAGCTTAGAAATAGCAATGTAAAAAGAAGGTAAAGCTGTAAGTTTGATGGAAGAAGACACACCAGAGAGAAAATGTAGACAGAACATTGTTACTGTGCTGTAAAAGATGTGAAACGATGTGGGACAGTGATAGCATTCCAAGTTTCAGAAATATAATGAAGGAAAGATGACACTTAGTCTGAAGCCTACCCTGCTGAAAGAGTTTTGCCATCTACATGAATGAATGTATTTATAAGAGACAAGACAAAAGAAAAGTTGACCACTGTTTCAAAATCAATAGATTTTTGCTTTAAGAGAAATCTACGTCCTTTTTGACTGGAGACTATTTCACCCAAATGAAGAAAACCCAAAAAGCTGAGATGAAATGAAGCTGTCATACAATCTTAGAAATAACTTCATGCTTTTTCATTTTTAGTATCTTCATTCATAACAAAACTATTTTCTTTGTGAGTTTCACCAAATATATCGCATCTACAAGTGAATTAATCTTATTGATGATCTAATACTAGCTGTCAGCTCTTGCACAATATATGCTGGAATTCAGCACAATATATGCTTAATTCCAGAACAATGGAAAACTGCTCCAACATGAAATCTACTTTTATCTCTGAAAATGTTTGTAAAATACAAAACCTATAGATTCTATAGCAAAGGCAAAAAACCTAGAATATAAGTTTCTTTTTATACCTGGCAAGATCAACTACTAGCATCCACCTGGCCCAGAGAAATTAGTGCCAATGATCATTCAGTACAGCTTTTACCTTTTTGCTTACAGTCAAATCAACCAACAAAAATCCTTACTGTATGAAAACATGTTATATAATCACTTACTTAAATCAGTTTCCAAAGTCTTAAGGAGATACTTAAATTTTACCTTCTGTGATACCAATACAGCCAAAATAAACATATTTCAAGTCTTTTTGTCAAGTAATAAAGAAATTCTATGGCTGGATTACAATTTAAAAAAAGCTTTCTTTCTAGGCAGCTACCTATTATACTTAATAGGCTCAACACAAAATGAGTCAAAGATCAAGAGTAAGTTATTTGAAGTGTCAAGTGCATAAGGTTAAAGGTGAAATTTTATTAGGTCAAAGGTGATATAAATAAAATCTTTTAGGTCAAAGAAGAAGGGTCACAGACAAGATGTATATAATCTAAAGACATCACAGATGACAAGTAATAACTTCAAGTAGTACAAGTGTGTTCTCACTACAGATACCTTCACTGACTAAAAAATTGAAAACAGTGATGAATTAAGTAACTATGATTATTATAATGCTTCCCTTGAATATGGTTTTACTTCTATATAATAATTCCGGAACTTCTTCTCAAGTATTTCAAAACTTAATTAAAGTTACTGAATGCTTTAGGTGTGGGGGAGGCAAAGTTTGGCATTAACTATGCATGCTGAATAAAGAGGTACACGAAGCAGATTTCTCTGATAAATATAATTGCTTTTCTACTTTACAGTGACCTATCTCTAGCATGTATATCTTATTACTGCTCTTTGGAAAAAAACCCATACCAAACAGAGAAGGCCCCAGGTGAAGGAAATTTCAGATTACAATAGTGCAGTTCAGAATTGTATACTCAGACTAATTAAAATATAGTTATAAATAATATATTAAGTATCTAACAACGGAAGCATCCATATGTTGCCAGTATGCCAAATACTGTGCACCATCTTGATTAAGGATATTTAAATCTGCTATTGTAATCATCAAGCTGTTCATCCAGTTAAAACTGTTCTCTCCTTTTGCTCCTGCACCAGGTATGCATTCAAGAGATCCCATACATTTAACCTTAATCTTGGTCTTAAGTTCACATCAAAATGTTTTGCTGAAAAACACTGGATTTAAGCATATGATGTTGGACACCACAAAAATCAAGATATCTGTGCCCTCTAGTGGAACTTCTTTTTCATCAAATGGGCACAAATGCAGCTGTTATAACATGATCCCTTTTTCTGGAAGCTGGAATTGTTAAAGCTATCAAATTAGATGCTGTGAATAGTGTATAACACCCAGTCAGAAAAAAAATCTAGCTCACTGTTTTCTCCATATTCATCTGAGACAGGTGCCCAGCAACAACCACAGTTCAATTATCAGTGGCTAGACAGATAGAAGCAAAGGCTAGACAGATACAAGAAAATTTCAATATTATAGACTGCCCCCACTTTGGTACATGTAGCAACATGAAAGATTCTGGGAAATCTCACAGCTTGTATTTCCAGGAAAATGGATGCAGTATGAAGCCTTATCCTATATATCCAATTCGGTAAACCTGGCATCTAAAATCAAATCCAAAACCACACAACTCCCACTAACCACTGTAAAAGAGGGAAAAAAAAAAACCTGAAAGGATAGTTTATGTACTTTCATTACAGTTAGGAAGGCATAGGCATACTGCAACTCAGCAAAAATTTATTCCTCCAGCCTACCGTATCTCTCCAATTTTCTTTTTTCTGTTTTTCCAGTGATAACCACCCGTGTGAATTTTAATACCTCAGAGACGTAACTCTCCCAAGCTTTTTAAAAAAGGAAGAGAAAATGTGTTACTACTGGATATAAGAAGCTGTAAACAAAGAGAAGATTTCAACAAATAAAAATAGTAACAAGAACTGTGAAGGAAAGAAGGATACAGCCAAAAATTAGAAGTGCTGAGCAGTGTAATTTGAATCAGCTTGGCTGGGAACAGATTTCCGAACACAATGAAGTTAAATCTGAATCAGCTCTGGAGAATTGGCTTGTACAGTATTTCTTTGTAACATCTGACAGGTATAATACATGGGCATTCACAGATTTTTTGGATAAGACAGAACTCAAAGTCTGACTGTTATAATTTGTCTCATAGAAGAGGCCTTGACTTAATACTGTAGTTCAATTCAGGCACCAGCAATGAGAAATTAAATCAGACAACGATTCAGAAGTCTTTTCTTCAAAACAGCATAATTTCTTGATTTAGTATGAAATGTCCTCAATGCTTCCTAAAAATCACCGTAAATGCCAGTTCTTCTAAAGAAGCTACCGAAAAACTAATTATTGTTCTTTCTAGCAATGCTAATACTTGTAAAGCGTTTCCAATCTTACATTTTAAAGTAATGTAGCACTACAGTTTTCAGTATTATTGACCTTTATGCATAGGATAGCACATCTCATAACCTAGAAGAGGAGTTAGATATTTTAAGCAACAGAAAGGAACAAAAAAAAGGTAAGGCAAAATGCAGACACCTGCAACACATCAGATTTTTATGATGAAAAGATGAATACAGTGAAATGAAAAACACCTTTGGATTAACAGAAAAGCAATTAGTCATATTTTATACACAATCTATTTCAAATGGCAATTGCCTGAACTAGTTGAACCCACTGTTTCTTTTGTTCCTCTTCATTGGTAGTCTATGTTCAAAAAGGCACTATTATTCCCATGCTAACACAAATATTCTCGTTCAATTCCTTTACAAGAATTTTCAAGACTTTCTTAGGCTACTCAGCTGGATGGCAGTTAAAACTGGAAGTAATATAGGAAAAAATATCACAAAACTTACCACTTCTTCATCTGAAAGCTCTCGTCCTTGTATACTACTGTTTTCTCTCACAGCTTGTTGGTGTTTCTTCCCTTTAATGTGGCTAAAAAGGTATACTTCTGACGAAATCTGTAATGACAATGACTTAACAGTAATTTTTTTCCTCGATAATTCCATAATCTATAAATAACAGTATTTTAAATATAATATATGCCAATTTGTCAGGAGTATGTTCAGAATTTTAAGCACAGTACTTTATTCCTCAACCTAATTTACATTAACATCTTTCATGCAGGACTTAAGAGTAAATTACACAATGATTTGCTAGCCAGCAGTACAGTAAGAGATTTAAAAAAAAAAAAAAATCTTGGCTTGTCATCTCATTTTCATTTAACTTCATATATTGGACTTTCATTCTGAAATTTGTGATCAGTGAATATACAAGACTGCAGTCTGCTGAACCTGAGTTTCTGTTCCAGCACTGCTCGAAGTGATCCCGTGCAATCTTGTTTAATTCAGCAATCAAAGAGAAATAATGCTTAGCAGGATATAAGGCTTTATTCAATAATGCACAGTCTTTGCAAATCAGTAAAACCAGTTATCAGCAAGAACAGGTCTCCCTGCTTCCTACTCAGTGACTGTATGGCTACCTCTTCTCCACCATTCCTCAGACATATGGAATGGCAGACACAAGAAGTGATACCCTGTTGAGATCGGAGGTCTGCCTAGCAAAGCACTTGGCTTCCAACAGTGACCAAAAATAAGATATCTAAGGAAAAGTAAAAGAGACAAAGCGAACGCTGATTCTCCCCTTCAACACTTTTAAGCCTCCAAGCAAACTCAGTTCAAGAACTTCGAGCTTGATGTGGTTTCTCTGTACCTAGTAACCTTCAGTGAATTTCAATCCAATGCAATTTGTCCAATCATTCCATGAACTCACATTAAATTCAAATATCTACAGAATTTGATAACTAAGTGTTCACAGCTCAGCTACCTGCTATATTAAGAACCACATTCTTTACTTTGCTTTAAATCTAGCTTTTAAATACCTTCATTTGATGCTCCCTCACGAATTCTTGCTTTTCTTAGAAGAGACAGCTAATAACTGAGTACTGTCCACACTCTCTATTCACTCTCTATTCTACCTACAACTGTACAGTTCTATCAAATCTTCTCTCAACCACCTGATTTATAGACAGAAGAATCCAAAATACTTTGGATACTTTACAAGAGTAGAGCAGGGGCACAGTAGATGTGCAGTACTCTCCCCTGTGAATGAAGCATAATTTGCAGCTTCAAGGCTTAGGTTGGCCTTGCAATTCTGACAGTATTCCCTCTATCCAACTTACCATTACATTGCATAATGAGCACTGTTTTTTTCGTTCGTATGGTGTCAGTTTTGGTGCATAATCAGTATTAGCATGTCTTCCACTACTTAATTCAGCTGCTTTCTCTTTTCTTTGTTCAATTTGTTCCATGTGCCTTCTAATACTTTCATCGTGCTGAATGGAAAATAATCAAAGTGACAGCAAAGAAATATTGGAAAATACCAAATATTGTACAGTTAGGATGAAATTCTGTTAAATTGAAACAATTTTTTATTTCTGAAAGGCATTAAAAGTCACCACACATCATAGACACTATAAAATTATACTACGATGAAAAAAAAAAAATCAGCACTATTTTTGGTTTATAGGTGATTATCAATTAATAATCTGTTGCAAATCCTTCTGTAAATCTTGTTACATTTAACATCTCAGTTCTGGTTTTGTTCTTCACTAAGAGATATGAAATCATAAAGTACAAATTAAAGTAAAATAAATTACTTGTTATTTATCTGCAGTAGCAGGCACAGTTCACTGGATTCTTTCAGAGGGTTTTCATACCTAACCCTCATGAGAATGGAACAAACTCTCAACTATTACTTAAAATCAGAGGCTGGGGTATGAACGTGTATTTAATAACAAAACTGCATTTTACAGTACAAGTAAATGTAGCTATGGTGCTTCAGACTGGGATCAGAGCAAAGAATTATACTGAAACGAAAAATTATTTGTACATATACGTAAACCACCCTAGAATAAAAATTTGCATAATTTATCATTAATTGAAACTTTAATACATAGCTCTACCTCAGAACCTTAACACTGTAATTTATCATTTTAGAAGTCTTTAAATGTCTTGAAAAATAGTGGATATCTCTTCAAAACTTCTGATACCTTGGTTCTCTACTGGACAGTCAATTCAGCTGAACAGGTGAACTACAAGGGGCTCAATCCTTATGCCTATTTTATGAAATAACTGGAGTCCCTCATGAAACAAAAGGAAGTAGCATGCCACACTTGATGGCATCAATTTCAATACCTTTAGATAGCAAATTATGTGACTATTTGGTGAAATGTCTTTACTAAACAGTGTGAGTTTTTATATATTGATTTTCTTCACAACTTAATTCAAAATTAGTTTGACTTCTCTTGGGAAGTACAGCTTTACTTGTTCTCATGTTCAAAGCTTTGAAATTAATGAATTCCACAGAGCTCAGTCCTGATCTTTCCAAACTACACAGCTTATGTTATACAGCAAGGTCCTTCTCTTAATGCAAAAGTCTAAATAAAAATCTCTTGTAAAGTTATGTAATTCAGGACACTGCACAGTGCACTGTAACATCTTCACCAAATAAAACATACATACAGAAAATAATTTTGCAGAAATTCTATACTGTTGATGTATTTTGTAACTAAAGTAACACTTTATACCTTCAGTTGAATTTTCTTCTGTAGTTCTTCCATGGCTTCTTGTTGAGCTGCAGTAAGAGCTGCCAACCTCTCTTCTCGATCTCTAACCAAAACATAATAAACATAGGGAAAGCTTGTTATAATGTAAAGCATGCATAATATTGACTAATTTATGTTTGAAATGGAGAACAAGCACCCCAAAACACAAAGCTGAAGATGGCTCAGTAGAAAAGACAGACAACAAAAAGCAACTTAGTTAACAGAGAATACAGATGCTTTAATTTCAATAATTTAATAAAGGCAGACACTTGAACCTTTGTAGCAGAGCCTGGATTAAACCTCAGTCCAAACCAGAGCAACAATAGTCAACACGATGCTATAAAATAGTGATGAATGTGATACCCTGCCACCATTAGCATTCTTCAGCCAATGGCTATAGTCAGTGAACCAAAGGGGAGAAGTACAATGGCAGATCGAAGAAAAACCATACAGCAACGAGGGCAGTGCCTTTTATAAAAATGATGATTAGTGGAAGTTTGAATATATAAACCTATAGATAAAACTCTGACCAACATCAAATGATACAGTCTTGAGTGATAAACTGATGCTCTAGAATACTGCAATTCTAAATGTTCAAGATACCAACGGTTAGCAAAAGATTAGGTTTTTATCTTACTATCACCTTCTGTAGATAACTGCAGTTGGGATTTATTTTGCTCACTGAACCTGTCTTCCCTACATGCCTCTTCCAAAAACTGAATCATGCCTCAAACTTCAGTTGTCCTCTTCACTTTCAGCAACGTTCCTTCTCCTCCCCAGCAAAGTGCCAAAGCACAGCTGTCATGCATATGGATGTCAGTAAGAGCCTCTGAATCCCCTAAGCATCACGGTATTAAGATTTTTATTTTTTTTTCTGTCTGAGGAAAAAACAAGAAGTGTAACTTGATCTTTTACAGTAACCGTTAAGCAGAAAACTGCGGGTAACAGTTTTATCAAGAACAACTCACTAATGACCAGTAAGCCAAGGGAGCTATTAAAGCCTAAAAAAGAAGAAAGTCACCTACTCATGCTGTTAGTACAAAAAGAATTGGGATGGGAGGGAAACACTTCTAGAAGTCTGGCAGCCGTGAAAGGCCAAAAGAAGTAACGAAAGCTTTGAGTAAAACCGAGCAATGAAGAAGTCATTCAAAACCATTAGCCATCTTTTAAAAAGGCATTCTAAAATTAAAGTAGTTTGAATGACAAAACTAGAAAGGCTAACAAAAAAAATATTATTCAAACTGCAGTGGTTTTTGTTTTGTGTGGATTTCCGTTTGTTTGGGTTTTTTAAACAGAAAACTCAGAAAAAACAAGGTCATTTCAGTAAAAGTAGCAGGCTCAGATAAAGTAACATTTTAAAACAAAAAGCCACAGAAAATATAAAAGCAGATAGGAAAGAACACGGGGGAGGAAGCAAGTCTAACGATAAACACTACACACAATTGTTCTTTCAGAAAGTATAAGTGAACTCTTCCAATCACCATGGGTGTGGAAGGGGGGTGAGGAAGAGATGATGGATGAGAAGCATTAGGTAGTTTATGTGCTATCTCCCTTGAGGTATATAAAGAAAGACTGAACTACAGTCTTTGTTTTAAAGAGCTCCTGACTCACACCATGAGCTGAAACAAATCACAGCTAACACATAACCCAAACCCAAAGCTTATTTTAGCACTTTCTTTCAGTATGTGTTTTTAAGCATTTGTTTAATGCTACAAACTATGACAAATTAATATCATTGCATACTTTAGATTAATAATATTCGAAACAAAATTCCGAAGTTTCAATTTATAGTGCATCAACATTATTTCTGTACAAGCCCTTCTGAAAAGCATGCTTTTTACACGATTAGGTTACATTATACAGTTTTACGATTTCTATTGACAAGAACAAAATTTTCCATATTATGGATTTCAACTCTCTGGAATATAAAATACTCTGAAATTACATCTAAAACCTTAGTGGAATCAAGTTAATGTACCATAAGGGCAGAGGGGCTTTTAAAGTCAGTTTTAAGTACACTATTCCTTTCATACAGATGCTTTAATCACCACCAGATGCACATGGTAAAGCTTATACTGAAGAAACTTTAAGCAGATATTAAAAAAATTACTCATTCCAGCAAGTATTAAATCTTCAGGATAAGAGGCAAATCCTAGCAGCAGGAAAAAAACCCAACAAAACAAAACACCAAATGATACCCTGAGGTTCTACCAAAACATGCCGAAGTCCAAGATGGAAGGGACAGTACAGCCAGCTTCCTGTCAAGTTCATCTCTCCCTTAGCTGCTAAACCAGGACACTTTGAATCCTCCTCTAACTCTACTATGTTAGAGAAACCTCAGAACTGCTATTAAGGAGATGCAATGACTCTGAGGCCATTCTGACATAACAGAATCACCAGACTGTAGCACACCACACATACATTCTTTCCTACTCTTTCCCAAAATTATTAAAAAAAAAAAAAAAAAAAGGAAAAAATCTCTCTCATATCAGCATCTGGCAAACAAATGCAAGCACAGTACTGCAATATCAAGTACAAAGCATTTGAAAACTGAGTGCTATAGTAGCAAATACAGAGGAAATTTGCTGTAACACAGTACTAACAAGACAAACGAAAACTGTTGTTCTTCACATGTCATAATGAAATAAATGGGATGCAACAAAGGAAAGTGGCAGATTTAAAATTGATTAAACAGAGCAAAGAGTTACATACCTTGAGCCTTTAGACAATTTCCAACCGTACAAGACCTCAGAAGGCAAAGATGTCAATGGGACAATTATCACACATTTGCTTACTGTGAGGGTTTCCTCAAATTTCAGAAAGATGTAGAAGCCTTACACATACAGTGCCTATCTACCCAAAATGTCACAACCAAAATTCTCCCCCTTAGTCCTAATCTTCCTCAAGTGTCTATGAATGAGAATAAGATACTGAAGGATCCCTTCCAACTCACTCTATCTCATTGTGACTCTGGATCAATATATTGAGGAAAAATCCATGAAGTCCTGGGCAAGGCCATAGATCCTATCCACAATTCATTCATTAAACATCTAATTGAAAGTTGAATCTCTTTATGATGTCAAGGTAGAATTACTCATGACTTTGGAAGATGAAAGAAGGTGATCAATACATTTCTGAATATTTTACTTGGAGAGAAAAAAACTCCTCATGACAACTCTGAAGAAAACAAGCTGTGACAATAAAAATGTTTAAAGAACCATCGGTGAACACTACTTGTCATAGGAAAAATGTAACTTCTATTTAGGTTTTATGAAATGCTTGTGAAAGTAGAACTGTAGGGAAAGAGGGAATAATATGATGTGAATACAAATAGAATTTGGCAAATTAAACAATAAGCAGAAAGCAGTTTTCCTGAATCAGACTTGAAAGTAAACCCCTCTCACACACTGCAATGCCACCCAAAGTTCATTCTCCCTGCACCTCATGTTTGGCTCAAAAGAAAGAGAGAGAAGAGCCCGTATGAAAACCCTTTTATGAACTTTTGATTATGGGCAAAAACATAAACCAAGCAGTTCGTAGGCAGTAGAATTAATGAAGCCTGATTTCCCGGCTTTGTGCTTCACAAATGTAATCTCTAGTGTCTACAAAAAGGTGAACTCAAACTGATGCCAGTAAGTCCAAGTTACTGGAGAGTGGAGGAAATGGGGAACACAGGGACATTAATCTTGCTGCCTTTGAAACTAAGCTAAAATATGAAAAAGGCAAATTATTAAAAGGTCTTGTTAGCAATAAAGCTAAGATGAATATAATAAAATACAGTCTTGCATGTTATATTGTGCATGTATCTAAGGAATACAAAAATCTATTACAGAATTTACAATTACTCACCTGATTTCTCCTTTCAAACCATTTATCAAGAATATTTATTAATGATACTTTTTAAAATACTAAGCCTGAAGAGCTAAGAACATACTGTTGTTATAGAGAAGCTACAGTTTGCTGGAACCAGTAACGGTAAAGGGCAGGGACCCAATGAAATTATTGCAAAGTTACCTGGCCCTCTCCCGTGCTGCATCTTCTCGTGCTTTTTCTTTCTCTTGCCTCTGCTGTTCAATTCGTGCTTCTTGTTCTTTCCTCTTCATCAGCAGCTCCTCAACTCGGGCTTGCCGTTCTGCTTCTAGGGCTCTCTTGCGCTCCTAGTCATAGAAAAGTAAATTTTAACTTTTATTTTAGGGAAAAACAAAAAAGGAATTAACAGAAACTGTATTTTAACATCTGCTTATAGAATTTTATCTTACTTTCATGACAGAGCAAGAACTGTGTTTTTACTAGATAAAAGAATAATAGGCAAATACGAGCTTGAACATACACCGAAAGCACAGTTGGATGAACTAAACTGCACACTGTGCTGGTTTGGGCTGGGATAGAGCTGAATTTCTTCATAGTAGCTAGTACGGGGCTATGTTTTGGAATTGTGCTGGAAACAGTGTTGATAATTCAGGGATGTTTTTGTTACTACTGAGCAGTGCTTACAGAGTCAAGGCCTCTTCTCACACCACACCACCAGCGAGTAGGCTGGGGGGGGGGGCACAAGAAATTGGGAGGGGACACAGCTGGGACAGCTGACCCCAACTGACCAAAGGGATATTCCAGACCATATGACATCATGCTCAGCATACAAAGCTGTGGAAAGTTGGCTGGGGGCCACTGCTCGGGGACTGGCTGGATCAGTCGGTTGGTGGTGAGCAATTGTTTTTCATTTGCATCATTTGTCTTTGTTGGGTTTTACTTCTCTTGCTCTTTTTTTGTTGTTGTTATTTTCCTTTTCATTACTACGATTATGATTATTATATTTCAAGTATTAAAGTGTTCTTATCTCAACCCATGAGTTTTCTCACTTTTACCCTTC